>NC_064920.1:604996387-605296387 GCF_023897955.1 Schistocerca gregaria
TCACATCTCCCCTGTTCACTACCGTCGCCAGATCTCAATGTTATCGAGTCTTTTTCGTTTGCATTGCAGGTAAGTGTTCGTGATTGTTATCCACTTCCATTAGGCATTACCTGAAATGAAAAATGGCTCTGAGCACTATGGGACTCAACTGCTGTGGTCATTAGTCCCCTAGAACTTAGAACTACTTAAACCTAACTAACCTAAGGACATCACACACATCCATGCCCGAGGAAGGATTCGAACCTGCGACCGTAGCAGTCGCACGGTTCCGGACTGCGCGCCTAGAACCGCGAGACCACCGCGGCCAGCTTACCTGAAATCGCCAGTATTTTCCAGGAAGAACGATGCTATTCCCTTGAAAGCCTTACATGTACTGTATTTATCTATTCCGCGACGACTGCAAGCTGTTTTGATTATTAATGGCATTTCTACACCGTTTTAGGAATGGTAATGTGTTGTGCTTTGGGTGTTTCCATATTTTTGTACATTCCCTGTATGCACCCTCGTAAAATCAGATGGTTTCCATGAAATCTTCTTAGTCCTCTGCCTAAGTTGCTATTCGCTGCCTATTTTCGTTCCTGTAGAAAATGTCAAACAGGATGAATGTGCAGCAACTCGACATCAAATGGCCTCAGAAAGTCCATTGATGTCCCCTGCAGAAATATCTACATCTACATCTACATCCGTACTCCGCAAGCCACCTGACGGTGTGTGGCGGAGGGTACCCTGAGTACCTCTATCGGTTCTCCTTTCTATTCCAGTCTCGTATTGTACGTGGAAAGAAGGATTGTCGGTATGCTTCTGTGTGGGCTTTAATCTCTCTGATTTTATCCTCATGGTCTCTTCGAGAGATATACGTAGGAGGGAGCAATATACTGCTTGACTCTTCGGTGAAGGTATGTTCTCGAAACTTTAACAAAAGCCCGTACCGAGCTACTGAGCGTCTCTCCTGCAGAGTCTTCCACTGGAGTTTATCTATCATCTCCGTAACGCTTTCGCAATTACTAAATGATCCTGTAACGAAGCGCGCTGCTCTCCGTTGGATCTTCTCTATCTCTTCTATCAACCCTACCTGGTGCGGTTCCCACACTGCTGAGCAGTATTCAAGCATTGGGCGAACAAGCGTACTGTAACCTACTTCCTTTGTTGTCGGATTGCATTTCCTTAGGATTCTTCCAATGAATCTCAGTCTGGCATCTGCTTTACCGACGATCAACTTTATATGATCATTCCATACTGATTCGAGCTGCCACTGTAGCCGTCCATAATTCCGAAAGTGTTGGCCGTGCTTGATTTTGTGCACGAACTGAAGTCTCGATTACGATCAATAAATGTTTAATGTGGTTCGCATCGGACGATCTGGGTGGCCAAATCATTCCCTCGAATTGTCGTAAATGGTCTTTAAACCAAACGCCAATAATTGTTGCCAAATGACAAAGCGCGTTATCATCTTTATTTGCTGCAAATGGTCTCCAAGTACCTTACCATAACTATTTCCAGTCAATGATCCGTTCAGTTTGATCAGAGGAACGAGTCTATTCCATGTAAACACAACCAACACCATTATCGAGCCACCACCTGGTTGGTTGCACAGCGCCTTGTTGAAAACTTGGGTCCATGGCTTCGTGAGGTCTGCATCTCACTCGAAACCTGCCATCAGCTCTTACCAATGACACCGGGATTCATCTGATCACTCCACAATTACGCAGTTGAGTCCAATCGATATGGTCACAGACTCAGGAGAAATGATGCAGGCGATGCCGTGATGATAGGAAAGGTATCTGCGTCGGTCGTCTGCTGCCAAGTCTATTAACGCCAGATTTCGCCGCACGTTCGTCGCACGTCTCACACTGATTTCTGCGGCTGTTTCGCGCAGTGTTGTTTGCTATTAGCACCGACAAAGTTACATAGACGCCGCTGCTCACGGTAGTTAAGTGAATTCTGTCAGCCTCTACGTTGCATAAGATATGATTTCCTCGGCACATACTTGACGTGATGGATGTCGGAATACTGAATTTCCTAACGATTCCCGAAATGGAACGTCCCATGCGTCTAGCTCCAACTACCATTTCACGTTCAAAGTGCGCCCGTAACCACGTCGCAAACCTTTTCACATGAATCACCTGACTGCAAATGACAGCTCACTCAGTTCACTGCCCTTTTGTTCACTGCACTTTTGTACCTTGTGTACGTAGTACCACCGCTATCCCATGACTTTCGTCACCTCAGCGTACTCCCGCAGCTCGTGGTCTAATGGCAACCATTGCCGCCTCTGAATCACGGAGTCCCGGGTTCGATACCCGGCTGGATTGGCGATTTTCTCTGCCTGGGGTCTGGCTGTTTGTCTTTTCCTCATCATTTCATTATCACCCTCATCATTCGTGACATAGCTGTGCGGGGTAGTCGCGCGATCTGAAGAGTATTGTCACGGTCCGGGCGGTTCCCCCGTCGGAGGTTCGAGTCCTCCCTCGGGCATGGGTGTGTGTGCTGTCCGTACCGTAAGTTAATTTAAGTTAGATTAAGTAGTGCGTAAGCTTAGGAAACGACAGTGGCTAAATTGGAGTGTGAAAAAAATTGAAGTGTGAAAAAATTTGAACTTTTTCAAATGGCTCTGGGCACTATGGGACTTAACTTCTGAGGTCATCAGGCCCCTAGAACTTATAACTACTTAAACCTAACTAACCTAAGGACATCACATACATCCATGCCAGAGGCAGGATTCGAACCTGCGACGGGAGCGGTCGCCTAGAACCGCACGGCCAAAAAGACCGGCAAATTTGGACATTGTACAGGCGCTGATGACCCCATAGTTGAGCGTCCCACAAACCAAACATCATCATCATTATCACCTCAGTGTACTACCTGCTATTCACTTTATCTTACGTGTCGGAATAAGAAAGTAATTTTTAACAATCGTAAATGCGGTGCATATTCTCAGTTTGGTCTATTTTCATAGGTTTACCCCTAGAAATATAGTAGCAGCACTTGTCATACGGAGATCTCTGGGCTGAACGATGCCCGGCGTGTCGCAGGCTGGGGCTGCAGAACGGGGACCTCGCTGCACGGCCGCGCGGCCAGGGAAGTAATTTCTTTTAATTAAACTCGTTTACGGATCGCGAAGCACGTGCCGCTGCGTCCCAGCACACCAATTCGGAGCGCAATGAGAGCCGCCACCAGCCACATTTCACTCGCACCGCTGAGTTTTTAATCTGTCCATCCGGATAGCTCCGCTTGGCTGATACTTAATCTGAGAGCGAGACAGAGAAAGAGAGTGAGGGGGTGCCGGAGAGAAAGACAGAGCGAGGCCGTGGCCGGCAGTGTGCTGCCACACTGACAGGAACTGCCGCGGACCCGCTTTAAACCTCCTGGCGGAACGGCAGATGGCGCTTTACCACAGCGGCTACGGGCTTTGAGCCTTCCGGGAGACATACAGCTTTTTTTGGATGTGTCTCGTTCTGCCCGAACGCAGCTTTCCTTTAGAGATTAAGCACAATTTCCGGCCGTTAAGTAATGGCTGAATGAATACGGCACTTCCTGTCTCTGTCGCGATCACATCTCTACTGAAGAGTTCGTGATAACGGTGAACCAACTTCTGAAATACGGTATAACTATGTATTTCATGTAAAAAGAAATTAATGTCGAACTAGTAATAATAATTATAATAAATGTTTAAGTTAATAGCTCTAACGTCGTGCGAGTCATTCGGACTCTCGTATATAAATTGCCGGAAAAAGAAGTGCAACAACCTCAAGAACGAGGTCATTTTACCAACAAGTGAAGTGACAGGTAGATCATCATTGTAGGAGTGTATGACAGAAAATTCAGACCAAACGAAACACGCTTGTCACAGTAAACAATGCCCACACAACTGCATCAACGTACAACGTGTTCTCCTCTGACGGCGTCGCAGGCGTGTGTTCTCTCACGGTAATGGTCACAACGCTACCGAATGGCCTCTTGCGATAGACTTATTCAAGTATTTTACACCTCTTGTTGCAGTACGGGAGAATCACTGGCTCTTCCAAGCCCTGGATAATGAGTAAATTTACGCTTCATCATATCCCATACGTGCTCAACTGACCTGAGATGCGTTGATCTTGCTGGCCATGGCAGTTGTTGTGCACGATGAGCACTTTGTGTCTCAAATATCGTACGTGAACGTTAATTGTCCTGCTGAGAAAGTACGCCACCTTCCTGTCGAAGAAATGGCAGTACCACGAGTATAACAGCATATCCAATGTAACGCGCTACTTCATTTTTACGGTGTACTTATCCGATGTAGCCCTTTTGGTAGCAGAACTCGTGGAATGACGCCAGATGCAACGGGCACTAGTTACCTTATCCTGCAGAAACACCAAATGTGATCGCGACTTGTAACTGATGCCTCCTACACCATGAATTCCGGGCTCGGACATGTGTGTCGCGCGCGGATGCACTTTGGAATACGCAGCTCAACTTGGCTCCACTATGCACGTGTCAGTCCATCACTCGCATACAGACAGGCTACTACCACCACTGAAGACAACAGAGCGAAATTCCATTCTCCAGTCATCTCATTCACGGCGCCGCCGTAGCCATGCTTGGTGGTGACGTGGTATCAGAGGTAGCCTCCCAAGAGGCGAAAGTGATGTTAGTGAAGCTGGAGACAGAACGGCCCTTGACGACACAGAAGTTGCAACGTTTACCCGGATTTGGTCGTTGGGTGACGTACGGTAGGCCACTGTTGCTCTCACAATGTGTCAATCTTGACGCACGTCTGTGGTACACTGAGGTCAATAACTTGGTCCACAGATCACTGTTGAGAGGGCACACGTGTGCAGTGATCCGTCGATACATCCATCCAGCATCCCTCAGGCCTTCTAATGTGAACTTATTCAGGTGGTTGAAGCTCTTCAACAGGAATACGTATTCGTTCAAGGGGCATGGTTATAACCTAGAATGAATGTCGCAAACACTGTTAACCTCTAAACTCAGTACAGTTACTACCTGCAGAGTCAGAGCATAATGTGTACACACGGCACTATTGATCGCCGATGAGCGTGACAAATGACTCACTAACAACGCAGCCCCACAATGTGCACATATCTTACCGTGGTTCCACTGAACACAGTGCTTGAGGGTGTTGAATTTTTTTTTTCGGCCGTGCATTACTTACAGTTTTTATTTTATGCTTCGTCTAGAAAAGGAAAGTAAATAATAAAACTTTCTTCTGTACAGTGTAAGAAAGGAAAACTGACGGCTCACCAGTGGAAGCGATAAGGAGCTGGTTGTTCAATTGAAAGGTGCTAGGACCACAAAATTACGTATGTTTAGACAACACTTCCTTAAAACGAATAAAATCTTATAATGAGAAAATACACCAATCAGATAATCACAGTAAGCCAGAATGTTTTAAAATTCTGAAGCCAGCAACCAAGAAAGTTAAAAAGGAGGAAACTGTAGCCAAAAAACAGTGCTTATTGTCAAATGACAAGTGATTAGCACAGGGAAGGCGAAGATACAGGATCGCAGTAGTAGGATGACTTCAAGTTAAGGACAAACTAATTACATCAAATACTTAAGTCTCCTTGTGGCTTCGTTCATAGACTGAAAATGTAATAAAATCAAACCATAACTTCGCGACTGCACAGTCAGCTTATGATCTTCACTAGTGTCGCCATAGTGTCCGTAATGACTTTATAATTTTCGAGGGTACTTTTGTTCTGTCGTTGCAACTACAAAAATGCGTGATTTTTTCACCAGACGCGTTTCGCTTTATTGAGGTAAAGCATCGTCAGTGGTCTAAAATTAAGTTATTTACATTTTGATTTGCTTTTAGATCGAAAAACAGTTCGTTAAGAATAGGTTGATTTGTACTTAAGGTGATTTTTCGGCTGATTTCTCGCTTACATCGGGAAATGCCGTCTGCTAGCACATCGTTGTTTGTCTTCGTTAGATTCTGATAATTTTTGTCTAATTTTTAGATTTTCTGCAGCATTATGCATTTCTTATGTTTTTCACAACACACTTTTATGTTCATTACTGTTCGTTTTAGTACTTCAAGTATGTGTTGTTGTTTGTGTTTTGTAGTGTTTCCAACAACTCTAAAACATCATTCAAGACGCTGCAGTTTGAATACCCTCTCTGAGACTCACTAGCGTGAAAACTTTCGTTGAATTGTGGCGGGGAAACTTTTTACATTTTTCTCATTCAAAAAACTCGTTCTTTAAGATTAAAAAGCTAGGGCATGCATGAGGGGACAGAGAATGAATTATTTGGTCATATAATGAGCAGATTTGGAGTGTCATATCATCAAAGATGTGTTATATTCAGTAGAAAAGATGAGCACCAGATCGAAACATCTAAAGGATAGTATCAAACCTCACTTACACTAATTAAATATTTTGCGAATTTATTGTTACTTACAAGAACAAAGTTTAAACACGTATTGGTGTCGTCAATGGTGATATGTGATACAGATTTCATACGTGGTAGCGTAGTTTTTCGTTTATTATCTCGGCCTTGGGCCATTCTAACGCGTAACATAGTAATGTTTCCGTGCCTATATGCGGCGAGTGAACACACCGGAACGAAAAGTGCGTTCCCCTACCGACTGGCCCGAGTCGGTAGCAAGAGCGCCTGGGGAAGCTGAGCCCTCCAGACCTGCCGGCCCGACGGGGTGACACCACTACCTGCAGCGCTGCCACCTCAGGCGCAGCAAATATTAAAAACCCGCTCTCCACTCGCCGCCTACGCCAGCATTTTTCTTGGCATCTCTCTCGTGACTGCCTCCTCCATGCTTGCCGTAGTCTGGCAGATGTCTCTTCACATATGCGCTGTGATCTTGCTTCCTACAGTTTTCGTCTCAGAGTCAACCTTTTCTTCTTGCCTGAATGATGCAAGCCATCCACAGTTCTCCGAACCCGAAGTCCGCCTGTTTAACTGAGGGCTAACGTGATTGCCTCCCATGCAAGCGGGTCCGGGTTCGATTCCCGCTCGTGGACTGGGTGTTGTCCTCGTCATTGTCATCGTTTCATCCTCATCACCGGCAAGCAAGTCGCCCAATGTGGCGTCGACTGACATGCACTTGGCGGCCGAACTTCCCTGGACAGTGCCTCACAGCAGCAATGCCTTACGCTCATTTCAGTTCATTTTCCGAACCCGAAGTTCGTCCCCTGTTAGGCACGCCAATAGGCGTCCTCAGGGGGATAGGAGGGATGACACTTTCCCCCTCCTGAAAACTGGATTCGCTACAGAACTTTCTAGAATTTCTAGCGATCATTGTCTGCGATTCCGCTAATTTCCAGATACACCTTTTCCGACCGTCACCACAAGTACTGCAACTTTAGCAGTCACTATACAGGGTGCCTGCTTTAATTCGAGATAGCTAAATATCTCTAAAATGGCGCATCGTACGAGACAAATGTTCTAGGTGAAAAAATATTAGTAAAGGGGACATCTGTCAGTGCTACAACTGGTCACCTTCTAATCAATTTTGTATTTTCAACTGGGAACAACACCCTCTCCCACCCCCAATTCTATTGCATCTTTGGATTCCGCTCCAAAAAATATGTACAATTTACTCAAACCATTGTTTCCCATTCGTGGCAGGAGGTGCTGTAATCGAGAAATATCAGTTGTGCTTGTCTCCGCAATTAAAAACCGAAGCTCTTGTTTCTAAATTTCATTTGCGGTATAAATGTTTACATTTGTATTCTTATGGTTGCTGTTCATGTTCAAAATTTACTTTAGTTTGGAAATATGATTGTACAGCACAAATAATGTGATTAATGTTGACATTTCTGGCAAATACGCCAGTTGTATGGTAACGTAATTTTCTGTTTGTGATGAGTCCCCAAACCATCGGAATGCTTGGTTTCGGTGGCGACTCTCGAGCCCCACCACCAGACTGACTGATTTCGGAGTGTTTCCATCCAACCGCCGTAACTGTTGTAACTCTCGCGCTGGTCGCTACACGGCTACCGGCGGAATACGAACCACATCCATTGTAATAAGGTAAAATATCAGCGAAGTGATAGTGGCAGGCGCACATATCCTGGATACTCACCGATATCAAGCGCCCAGTGGTGAGAGGCTAGGGGACTCACCAAAATTTTGCATCCCGATGGTGAGAGGCAGGGCGACTCACCAATATCATGCACCTCGATGGCAACAGAAAACTATCACGCCCACGCCGTTGCTCCTGAATCGTCTTAAACGTAGTTTCCAACCAGACATTGAAACGACTAACCATACTGTACTGCGCAATCAAATTTGCAACACTAAAGTAAATTTCGAAGATAAATATAACCGTTAGAACAAAAAGGCTTACATTTACTTCATAACTGTAACGTAAAATCAAATACGCCGATTCTAAACTGCATGTACAGGTACATTTCGTATTAGTCGATTACAGCGCCATCTAGTACGATCGGCAAACTATAGTTTGAGTAAACCGTACCTATTTCTAGGCGTAGAATCAGAATATGCAATAAAATTGGAGAATTCCCTTTCGAAAATGCAGACTTAACCCCGCCTACGCAGAAGGGGTGGTTAGCAGTAGACAGTTGTAGTGCTGACAGATATCCCCTTTGTTAGGATTAACTTTTCACCTGGAGCGTTTCTTTCATGCGGTGCAACGTTTTCGAGATATTTAGTCGTCTCAAGTTAAATCAGTCTGTATATCTTGAGTTACCTCAGTTGCGATTCTGTTGAAGGAAATTATACCAATCACATGGTGTGACTGCAGTTTCCGCCCTGATCTGCAGTCAGGAATGATACCCCAGTCAATCTTAGCCATACCAAGTACTCACAGGGTTATATTTTCAATTACGGACTCCCAGCGTTCTGTACGATATCGAAGTTAAGAACCAAACCACTTTGGTGGGTTGTCATAATAAAATTGCGTATAGTTCAGACAGCTGAGCTTGTCGCACGTATACTTATAAACGGAGACGAAATTTATCTTCACCAAACAGAAGCATTCCACGTATGAGAATAAAAACTCATTACAGTCTATATATGGGTAGTGGAAAGGCCAATTTATCAAAATTCCAAAAACCTTTTTCCAATAGAGCGAAAAAGCCATCTGGTGATAAGAATGTAAACCGATTATTTATTTATTTAATTTGTACCTTCTGAGAACGATCAGTATTTTCAGAAGCAATTTTTGAAAAACAACACATGAAAGGGATTTTTTAGAATTTTATCAAAATAATATGCCAGTAAGCGTGCTACACAATGACGTGTGATTGGACAGATGATGATTACAGACAACTTTCTGTGGTTTTCTTGATCTTCTGTATGGCCTGTCAATAATAATGATAAATATCTATTGTTGTTGTTGTTGTCTTCAGTCCTGAGACTGGTTTGATGCAGCTCTCCATGCTACTCTATCCTGTGCAAGCGCTTCATCTCGCAGTACCTACTGCAACATACATCCTTCTGAATCTGCTTAGTGTACTCATCTCTCGGTCTCCCTCTACGATTTTTACCCTGCACGCTGCCCTCCAACGCTAAATTTGTGATCCCTTGATGCCTCAAAACATGTCCTACCAACCGATCCCTTCTTCTAGTCAAGTTGTGCCACAAACTTCTCTTCTCCCCAATCCTATTCAATACCTCCTCATTAGTTACGTGATCTATCCACCTTATCTTCAGTATTCTTCTGTAGCACCACATTTCGAAAGCTTCTATTCTCTTCTTGTCCAAACTAGTTATTGTCCATGTTTCACTTCCATACATGGCTACACTCCAAACAAATACTTTCAGAAACGACTTCCTGATACATAAATCTATATTCGATGTTAACAAATTTCTCTTCTTCAGAAACGCTTTCCTTGCCATTGCCAGTCTACATTTTATATCCTCTCTACTTCGACCATCATCAGTTATTTTACTTCCTAAATAGCAAAACTCCTTTACTACTTGAAGTGTCTCATTTCCTAATCTAATTCCCTCAGCATCACCCGATTTAATTTGACTACATTCCATTATCCTCGTTTTGCTTTTGTTGATGTTCATCTTATATCCTCCTTTCAAGACACTGTCCATTCCGTTCAACTACTCTTCCAAGTCCTTTGCCGTCTCTGACAGAATTACAATGTCATCGGCGAACCTCAAAGTTTTTACTTCGTCTCCATGAATTTTAATACCTACTCCAAATTTTTCTTTTGTTTCCTTTACTGCTTGCTCAATATACAGATTGAATAACATCGGGGAGAGGCTACAACCCTGTCTCACTCCTTTCCCAACCACTGCTTCCCTTTCATGCCCCTCGACTTTTATGACTGCCATCTGGTTTCTGTACAAATTGTAAATAGCCTTTCGCTCCCTGTATTTTACCCCTGCCACCTTTAGAATTTGAAAAAGAGTATTCCAGTCAACATTGTCAAAAGCTTTCTCTAAGTCTACAAATGCTAGAAACGTAGGTTTGCCTTTCTTCTAAGATAAGTCGTAAGGTCAGTATTGCCTCACGTGTTCCAACATTTCGACGGAATCCAAACTGATCCTCCCCGAGGTCCGCATCTACCAGTTTTTCCATTCGTCTGTAAAGAATTCGCGTTAGTATTTTGCAGCTGTGACTTATTAAACTGATAGTTCGGTAATTTTCACATCTGTCAGCACCTGCTTTCTTTGGGATTGGAATTATTATATTCTTCTTGAAGTCTGAGGGTATTTCGCCTGTCTCATACATCTTGCTCACCAGCTGCTAGAGTTTTGTCATGACTGGCTCTCCCAAGGCCGTCAGTAGTTCTAATGGAATGTTGTCTACTCCGGGGGCCTTGTTTCGACTCAGGTCTTTCAGTGCTCTGTCAAACTCTTCACGCAGTATCGTATCTCCCATTTCATCTTCATCTACATCCTCTTCCATTTCCATAATATTGTCCTCAAGTACATCACCCTTGTATAAACTTTCTATATACTCCTTCCACCTTTCTGCCTTCCCTTCTTTGCTTAGAACTGGGTTGCCATCTGAGCTCTTGATATTCATACACGTGGTTCTCTTCTCACCAAAGGTCTCTTTAATTTTCCTGTAGGCAGTATCTATCTTACCCCTAGTGAGATAAGCTTCTACATCCTTACATTTGTCCTCTAGCCATCCCTGTTTAGCCATTTTGCACTTCCTGTCGATCTCATTTTTGAGACGTCTGTATTCCTTTTTGCCTGCTTCATTTACTGCATTTTTATATTTTCTCCTTTCATCAATTAAATTCAATATTTCTTCTGTTACCCAAGGATTTCTAGCAGCCCTCGTCTTTTTACCTACTTTATCCTCTGCTGCCTTCACTACTTCATCCCTCAGAGCTACCCATTCTTCTTCTACGGTATTTCTTTCCCCTATTCCTGTCAATTGTCCCCTTATGCTCTCCCTGAAACTCTGTACAACCTCTGGTTCTTTCAGTTTATCCAGGTCCCATCTCCTTAATTTCCCACATTTTTGCAGTTTCTTCAGTTTTAATCTACAGGTCATAACCAATAGATTGTGGTCCGAGTCCACATCTGCCCCTGGAAATGTCTTACAATTTAAAACTTGATTCCTATATCTCTGTCTTACCATTATGTAATCTATCTGAAACCTTTTAGTATCTCCAGGGTTCTTCCATGTATACAACCTTCTTTTATGTTTCTTGAACCAAGTATTAGCTATGATTAAGTTATGCTCTGTGCAAAATTCTACCAGACGGCTTCCTCTTTCATTTCTTAGCCCCAATCCATATTCACCTACTATGTTTCCTTCTCTCCCTTTTCCTACTGCCGAATTCCAGTCACCCATTACTATTAAATTTTCGTCTCCCTTCACTATCTGAACAATTTCTTTTATTTCATCGTACATTTCTTCAATTTCTTCATCATCTGCATTGTCCGACGAATTTGTAGCACTTCTGAAGCGAATGCCGTGACGTGTTTCCTTCAGTTTAGAAATCGAGTTGAACTCACGATGGCTTAAGTCAGGGGAGTGCAGTAGGTGATACTTAGCAGCTCAATCAGTCAAACAAATCAGTAACAGCTTGCACTGTATGTGCTTGACCGTTGTCCTGCAAAATGATGGTCTGATTCTGCATAAAGTGTCATCACTTCTGTCTCTAAGCTGGTCGTAGGATGTGTTCAAAAAAAAAGGTTCAAATGGCTCTGATCACTATGGGAGTTAACATCTTAGGTCGTCAGTCCCCTAGAACTTAGAACTACTTAAACTTAACTAACCTAAGGACATCACACAACACCCAGGCAGAGAAAATCCCTGACCCCGGCGGGAATCGAACCCGGGAACCCAGGCGTGGGAAGCGAGAACGCTACCGCACGACCACGAGATGCGGGCCGTAGGATGCGTTCCAAACATGAACAGCACAGAGACAGAAGTGATGAGACTTTCTGCAGGACCTGATCATCATTTTGCAGGACAATGCTCAAGCACGTACAGTGCAAGCTGTTCTGATTTGTTTGACTGATGGGGCTGCTAAGTGCTATACTGCATACTGCACTCCCCTGACTTAAGCCCTCGTGAGACCAACTCGATTTCTAAACTGAAGGAACATTTTACGGCATTCGCTTCAGAACTGCTACAAAATCGTCGAGCAATAGACCGCGCCGCTCGAACTGTCCACACAACCGGCACTGCCAAGAGTATCCTACGACTTCTACATCGCTAGTAACGGGTTACACAATTCTGGTGACTACGTTGAAGGCCAGTAGAACTTTGAAACACGTATCTATTTTGTAAGAGCTATAAATAAATAGTTCTCACTATTAAAGTTCCAGCCCTCGTATGTATAGTGTGTGTTGAATCTTGTCCAATCCTTAAATAAACTGTTGAGTACGTAAAACTGTATTGTAGATTCCTGATTATCTTTCCTCCAAGATACAAGCAATGCGTGAATTTCTTTTTTCTTACAGAAGATCAGCACGAAAATTCTGCTTATCTCACATGACAATTACTGATGTATCGTTTCAGGAGAAATTACTTCTTCCTCTGATGTCTTTCTAAGTTTCCTTGCAGTGAAGGTCTTTTGGATCTTCTTTTGTGATTCGCACGCAGTGTGCCCAGTAACAAGCTCTATTTATTTATACAAGATGGGTATTAATAAAACCGACAAAATGCAGGGACGGATTCCTGATTGAAATAGAAGAACAAAGATCCTATGAGCATGCGTCCGGAAATGCATCGTTGAAACGGTGTATAGTGCTGACGAATTAAAGTTCCTCTGACCATGTGCTGTGTGGTCAATAAGTGTTGCAGGCTGTGTGACTGAAGCATCGTACTGTAAGCAGCAGAATCGTCTGGTATTAATGCAGGAACATGCCGAGATGGTGTTTGCGTACGGACCAAGCGAATGAAATAGGTCGAGGGAGAGTACGGCTATACCAAAACAATTATCCCCACAGACAGACAAATGAACATGCAGGGAGGCGGCGGACTGTGCGTACAGCACATCTGGAGGACCGGGTTCTACCTCTCGACCGTTTCCATCTGCTTAGCTGTACACAGACACCATCTCGGCTTGTTCCTGCATTAATACTAGGTGATCCTGATGCTTACATTACGCTGCGTTAGTGACAAAGCCTGCAACACACAAGGAACACAAGGCACGCAGTCAGAGGACCTTTCATTCGTCAGTGCCATTTACTGTAACAACCGATGCATTTCCGGATACACGTTCATAGAAACGTTTTTCCTCCATTTCCAGTCTAGAATTCGTCCCTTAAGTCGGTGGTTTTATTAATCTTCATATTCTTGAAGTACTAAGGTGAAGCCTTACGTGTTCGACATGGTCTGGTAATAGTAATATCATTTTCACTGAAATTCCGTCAAAAGTAGTGCCAAAAATTGAGAGTAGACTTGTTTGTTGGTGCCTGTTTTGCTGCTTTTTTATTGTTGGGTTTCGTTTTTGTAGTGTGGAACTTCTCTTTGAATCTTCACTCATGATAAGCAGCTTCCTGTTGTCAGAATGAGATTTTCATTCCGCAGCGGAGTGTGCGCTGATATGAAACTTCCTGGCAGATTAAAACTGTGTGCCGGACCGAGACTCGAACTCGGGACCTTTGCCTTTAGCGGGCAAGTGCTCTACCGACTGGTTCGCAGGAGACCTTCTGTAAAGTTTGGAAGGTAGGAGACGAGGTACTGGCAGAAGTAAAGCTGTGAGGACGAGGCGTGAGTCGTGCTCGGGTAGCTCAGTCGGTAGAGCACTTGCCCGCGAAAGGCAAAGGTCTCGAGTTCCAGTCTCGGTCCGGCACACAGTTTTAATCTGCCAGGAAGTTTCAGATTCCTGTTTTATTTTTCTTTCCATTTATGTTGAACTGAAACCTAGGATACCAGTTTCACGAAACGCATAGTATGAGAAGAACAATACATCGAAAGAGCAGAAAACTCCTGCAGCTGCAGTTGTGGCCGCCACTAGCTAGTTTCTGCTTAGTTACGTAGCTGTTGATTGGCCTTGTTTTTAGATCTACATCTACATGACTACTCTGCAATTCACATTTAAGTGCTTGGCAGAGGGTTCATCGAACCACAATCATACTATCTCTCTACTATTCCACTCCCGAACAGCGAGCGGGAAAAACGAACACCTAAACCTTTCTGTTCGAGCTCTGATTTCTCTTATTTTATTTTGATGATCATTCCTACCTATGTAGGTTGGGCTCAACAAAATATTTTCGCATTCGGAAGAGAAAGTTGGTGACTGAAATTTCGTAAAAAGGTCTCGCCGCGACGAAAAACGTCTATGCTGTAATGACTTCCATCCCAACTCGTGTATCATATCTGCCACACTCTCTCCCCTATAACGCGATAATACAAAACGAGCTGCCCTTCTTTGCACCCTCTCGATGTCCTCCGTCAATCCCACCTGGTAAGGATCCCACACCGCGCAGCAATATTCTAACAGAGGACGAACGAGTGTAGTGTAAGCTGTCTCTTTAGTGGACTTGTTGCATCTTCTAAGTGTCCTGCCAATGAAACGCAACCTTTGGCTCGCCTTCCCGACAATATTATCTATGTGGTCCTTCCAACTGAAGTTGTTTGTAATTTTAACACCCAGGTACTTAGTTGAATTGACAGCCTTGAGAATTGTACTATTTATCGAGTAATCGAATTCCAACGGATTTCTTTTGGAACTCATGTGGATCATCTCACACTTTTCGTTATTTAGCGTCAACTGCCACCTGACACACCATACAGCAATCTTTTCTAAATCGCTTTGCAGCTGATACTGGTCTTCGGATGACCTTACTAGACGGTAAATTACAGCATCATCTGCGAACAACCTAAGAGAACTGCTCAGATTGTCACCCAGGTCATTTATATAGATCAGGAACAGTAGAGGTCCCAGGACGCTTCCCTGGGGAACACCTGATATCACTTCAGTTTTACTCGATGATTTGCCGTCTATTACTACGAACTGTGACCTTCCTGACAGGAAATCACGAATCCAGTCGCACAACTGAGACGATACCCCATAGCTCCGCAGCTTGATTAGAAGTCGCTTGTGAGGAACGGTGTCAAAAGCTTTCCGGAAATCTAGAAATACGGAATCAACTTGAGATCCCCTGTCGATAGCGGCCATTACTTCGTGCGAATAAAGAGCTAGCTGCGTTGCACAAGAGCGATGTTTTCTGAAGCCATGCTGATTACGTGTCAATAAATCGTTCCCTTCGAGGTGATTCATAATGTTTGAATACAGTATATGCTCCAAAACCCTACTGCAAACCGACGTCAATGATATAGGTCTGTAGTTAAATGGATTACTCCTACTACCCTTCTTGAACACTGGTGCGACCTGCGCAATTTTCCAATCTGTAGGTACAGATCTATCGGTGAGCGAGCGGTTGTATATGAGTGCTAAGTAGGGAGCTATAGTATCAGCGTAATCTGAAAGGAACCTAATCGGTATACAATCTGGACCTGAAGACTTGCCCGTATCAAGCGATTTGAGTTGCTTCGCAACCCCTAAGGTATCTACTTCTAAGAAACTCATGCTAGCAGATGTTCGTGTTTCAAATTCTGGAATATTCCATTCGTCTTCCCTGGTGAAGGAATTTCGGAAAACTGCGTTCAATAACTCCGCTTTAGCGGCGCAGTCGTCGATAACAGTACCATCGGCACTGCGCAGCGAAGGTATTGACTGCGTCTTGCCGCTTGTGTACTTTACATACGACCAGAATTTCTTCGGATTTTCTACCAAATTTCGAGACAATGTTTCGTTGTGGAACCTATTAAAGGCATCTCGCATCGAAGTACGTGCCAAATTTCGCGCGTCTGTAAATTTTAGCCCATCTTCAGGATTTCGCGTTCTTCTGAACTTCGCATGCTTTTTCCGTTGCCTCTGCAACAGCGTTCGGACCTTTTTTGTGTACCACGGAGGATCCGTTCCATCTCTTACCAATTTATGAGGTATGAATATCTCAATTGCTGTTGCTACTATATCTTTGAATTTGAGCCACATCTCGTCTACATTCGCATAGTCAGTTCGGAAGGAATGGAAATTGTCTTTTAGGAAGGCTTCTAGTGGTACTTTATCCGCTTTTTTAAATAAAATTATTTTGCGTTTGTTTCTGATGGATTTGGAAGAAATGGTATTGAGCCTAGCTACAATGACCTTGTGATCACTAATCCCTGTATCAGTCATGATGCTCTCTATCAGCTCTGGATTGTTTGTGGCCAAGAGGTCAAGTGTGTTTTCGCAACCATTTACAATTCGCGTGGGTTCGTGGACTAACTGCTCTAAATAATTTTCGGAGAATGCATTTAGGACAATCTCGGAAGACGTTTTGTGCCTACCACCGGTTTTGAACAAGTATTTTTGCCAACATACCGAGGGTAGGTTGAAGTCCCCACCAACTATAACCGTATGAGTGGGGTATTTATTTGTTACGAGACTCAAACTTTCTCTGAACTGTTCCGCAACTGTATCTTCGGAGTCTGGGGGTCGGTAGAAGGAGCCAATTATTAACTTAATTCGGCTGTTAAGTATAACCTCCACCCACACCAATTCGCACAGAGTATCTACTTCGACTTCACTACAAGATAAACCACTACTGACAGACACCAACACTCCACCACCAATTCTGCCTAATCTATCTTTCCTGAACACCGTCTGAGACTTCGTAAAAATTTCTGCAGAACTTATTTCAGGCTTTAGCCAGCTTTCTGTACCTATAACGATATCAGCTTCTGTGCTTTCTATTAGCGCTTGAAGCTCAGGGACTTTTCCAGCGCAACTACAACAATTTACAACTATAATTCCGACTGTTCCTTGATCCAAGCACGTCCTGTAATTGCCAAGCACCCTTTGACATTGCAGCCCATCCCGCACTTTCCCGAGGCCTTCTAACCTAAAAAACCGCCCAGTCCACGCCACACAGCCTCCGCTACCCGTGTAGCCGCCAGCTGAGTGTAGTGAACTCCTGACCTATTCAGCGGAACCCGAAACCCCACCACCCTATGGCGCAAGTCAAGGAATCTGCAGCCAATACGGTCGCAAAACCGTCTGAGCCTCTGATTCAGACCCTCCACCCGGCTCTGCACCAAAGGTCCGCAGTCGGTTCTGTCAACGATGCTGCAGATGGTGAGCTCTGCCTTCATCTCGTAAGCAAGACCGGCAGCCTTCACCAAATCAGATAGCCGCTGGAATCCAGAGAGAATTTCCTCAGATCCAAAGCGACACACGTCATTAGTGCCGACATGTGCCACCACCTGCAGCTGGCTGCACCCTGTGCTCTTCATGGCATCCGGAAGGACCCTTTCGACATCAGGAATGACTCCTCCCGGAATGCACACGGAGTGCACACTGGATTTCTTCCCCTCCTTAGCCGCCATATCCCTAAGGGGCCCCATTACGCGCCTAACATTGGAGCTCCCAACTACCAGTAAGCCCAACCTCTGCGATTGCCCGGACCTTGAAGGCTGAGAATGATCCTCTGAAACAGGGCAGGCAGCTGCATCTGGCTCAGCCAGAGACATTGCCTGAAACCGGTTTGTCAGACGCACCGGGGAGGCTTTCTGGTCAGCTTCCGGGGACTCCTTTCGCTGCCTGCCACGCCTTGGAACGACCTCCCAATCAACCACAGGCGAGGGCTCAGCCCCACTGCGGGCAGCAACCGGGGCAACCACAGCGGCAGACCGATCTGGGGACAGACGGGATGAGGTTGACATCCCCGTGATACCCGAGTCCGGCTCCCCACAGTGGTGCCCATTGGCAACAGCCTCAAGCTGCGCGACCGAAGTCAGCGCCGATTGCAGCTGTGAGCGAAGGGATGCCAAGTCAGCCCTCATCCGAACACAGCAATCGCAGTCCCTGTCCATTCTAATCGATGTTTAACAACAGTTACTGAAACACGAGTCGGTGCCTAGATAACGCAAGCGGAACACGCAAAGAATGTATCAACTAACCTGTACAAATGCCTAACGACTGCGCTACAATCTGCTGAATTTACGATTACAGTAACTAAAACTCGAAATTGCACCTCCTATACGAAACTCACACGCAGTTTGAATAAGAATCTACGAAGTAAACACTAAAGCGCGATGCTACAACTGTCAAATACTATAATACGCCCGAAATACACGAATTAAACAATGCAAGTACCCAAAAACACGCAAAGAAATTAATTAAACTATGTAACAAATAAGTAAGCTAGGGTTATACGACTTGCTGCTGCAGCTGCTTATCCAACGGCGGCAGGGAGCACACTGACTGGCCAACCGACTCTGGCCGTTCACAACAAAAACAGAAGACAGACGACTACGCAAATTTGCACTATTCAGGTACTAAGGCGCGATGCTACAACCCTCAAATACTATAATACGCCCGAAATATACGAATTAAACAATGCAAGTACCCAAAAACACGCAAAGAAATTAATTAAACTATGTAACAAATAAGTAAGCTAGGGTTATACGACTTGCTGCTGCAGCTGCTTATCCAACGGCGGCAGGGAGCACACTGACTGGCCAACCGACTCTGGCCGTTCACAACAAAAACAGAAGACAGACGACTACGCAAATTTGCACTATTCAGGTACTAAGGCGCGATGCTACAACCCTCAAATACTATAATACGCCCGAAATATACGAATTAAACAATGCAAGTACCCAAAAACACGCAAAGAAATTAATTAAACTATGTAACAAATAAGTAAGCTAGGGTTATACGACTTGCTGCTGCAGCTGCTTATCCAACGGCGGCAGGGAGCACACTGACTGGCCAACCGACTCTGGCCGTTCACAACAAAAACAGAAGACAGACGACTACGCAAATTTGCACTATTCAGGTACTAAGGCGCGATGCTACAACCCTCAAATAATATAATACGCCCGAAATATACGAATTAAACAATGCAAGTACCCAAAAACACGCAAAGAAATTAATTAAACTATGTAACAAATAAGTAAGCTAGGGTTATACGACTTGCTGCTGCAGCGTTAGATTATGAAAGACAAAAGTATTAATTTCCCAGTATTTGCAGCTCAGTTAGCTTTTCCATTCTATAAACGGTCTATAGTGATAGACTATCATCGTTATACAGGGTGTCCCATTTATCTTGACCATCCTCAATAACTTTCTGTCCCAAATAAAAAATGCTGCTTAGCTACCAGGAGGGGTCAACCAGCGTGATTGCCTTTGTTGTAACTTTGTTCAGTAAAAAGATAAGGAGAGCAGTGCATCTTTTTTAGTAGCACCCTTTATGTTTTCTCCTTTGAAATCCGCATCCTCTATCAAAACCTGCTCAAAAAATATCACATCGTACGATTCGCATAAACACGACGTGATTCAACACATAACACAAAACTGACATTCGCATCTTCTAGCAGAAAGTGCAGGTATCCGGGGTGAAGCGCTTGGCACCCGCAGAGACTAAGCCCAAGTCTTCCACTTAACGTGCCAATGAAACTGGACGCCCTTCACAGATCACAAATGGTTCAAATGGCTCTGAGCACAAATGGGACTTAACTTCTGAGGTCATCAGTCCCCTAGAACGTAGAGCTACTTAAACCCAACTAACCTAAGGACAACACAAACCATAGCGGTCGCGCGGTTCCAAACTGTAGCGCCTAGAACCGCTCGGCCACTCCGGCCGGCACAGATCTCAGTTTCATCATCTACACGATCTGGTTACATTGCAGGATACATTAGTTTGGGAAATAAGTGTTGCCTTGGGATCGAGGTGTTGCAGCGCTGTATCTACGTGTTGTATGGGGCTAAACTTCGCGTAATGTAAAAGCAAAGCCACTACACTCCTCTTCATCTACCTCCTAAAAGTATCAGTTAGATGGAACCTCAAAGATAATATGCTTCGCCTTCTAATGCACGAAAAATAAAATAATCTTCCAGAAACATTTTCGCAAACGATCTGACGGCTGCGAGAAGATCAGAATAGTTTATGCCCATGAATTTCCTCCCCATACAGCAGCCACTGCCTGCTTGACGCCAGCCAGCATCCATACATATGATTGCGACATGTGCATCTTCGGCACGTTTTTGCACTTGCATTTTGTTCTTTGATTTTCCAGGCGGGACAACTTCAATAAATTAGTGAACACCGTGTATTAATCCAACATACGTATGTTGTTATGAGTGTGTGTACCAATTTTTGCTTTTTATTTGTGAAGTACTGCTCATTTTGTGTTTAATGGGGAGGGGGGGGGGGGGGGGCTCGAAACATTTGTGTCGTGTGTGGGGCTAGTGCTGACGGACAGATCGAGACAGGAAAGGATATTTTTTAAAGGAAGATCATTTTGGAATGAATTATTTCCACGTTCAGGAAGTATCGGTAGTTGACATATGTGATGACTGCGGCCTTTTAACCTCCATACTGTAATGACACAGATCGACTTAAGGGATGATAAATTAGCTAATTTTGAGATGGATTGTGTATATCAGCTATGTTCACAGTGTTTTACGACACAGACTGTAAGTTGATGAACTCGGCACTACGTGCACTTGACAGTTAACGTATTTCCGGCAGCGAAAGAAAGTGACTGCGAGAATAAACTTTGTATAGGCGATGCAACTCTTTGTTGATACAGTATCCATGACACTGGATTGATAATACTTTTCACTATGGCTTGAGGCACAGCAATAAAAAGATGTGTGGTTAGAGCGGATTCAATTGTATTGTTGCACCGCAGCCGTTGAGGAATTAGATGAGTTTAGGCTATTTAAACGGTAAAGCGTAACATCTTGTGAACAGAAACACGAAATTGGTTTTTTGTTAAGAATAACTACCGTATAAATGAATATTTATTCAAAGATGAGTAACTTCATCATTTAACAACTCCCCAAATTTCGGCTTCAAATTTACAAATACACACTACTAGATCTTCATCTCTGCGTCTTTATGAGTGTTAGTTTGGGCCTAAACCTAGTCCGGTTCCATCGCAATAGGCCACCTCTGCACTGGATCTGTAATTTACGAACATTTTCTTCCTCAAAAACTGAGACGGCTACATTTCTAGATCTCAGATTATGCTACGAGTGTAAGTGATTAAGCATGTCTAACGTGAGAAATAAATTTGAATAAGCTTTTCAGAGAGCGGCGTGAAACAGCGGTGGTGCGGAAAGCGGAGGCTACAGCTTCGTATAGCTGCCATTTGTCATATGTCGGGTGAAAAAAATATGAATCGTTTGATTATTATTGTTTCAATATTTATTCTTTCAATGGGGATTTTAATTATTAGTCCTAATTTGGTCATTATGGCGACTGTACGAACCTGCATCATACAAGTAAACTTATTAAGCATAGGCATAGCTAGACAGTACTGAAAGCTTAGATCCATTTAAAAGCATTCTTAAATAAGAGGAAAAACTTCTTCGTGAAGCACATTAACATTTAACTTAACTTTCAGGCAACATTGATTGCAAGTTTAACATTCATTAAAGTAAATCGAAATTTAAATTGCCTTCCCTTTATAAAAGTATGACACATATATTCAATAGGCAATGTCCAAAAGTCGTTATAAGTAACAAAATTCAAGGGGAGACTATTCCATTTTCGGTTGAACGTCATCAGTTCGCTATGCAATATTGTTACGATAAAGATCGCAACATTTTAGAAGAAATTAATTGCCGAGTCCTCACAAAAGACACTTCATCTAGCAAAAGGCAGTGTGACCTGATAAAATTTGTCCTTTGGTAACATAAATGAGATGTGCTGCACTTCAGGCTATTCCATAACCATGGGAATCTATTGCATGTATAGCGGGAAACCAAACTGATCTGCCAAAACTGCGGAGTTTATTAATGTATATCTACAGGCTTTTCATATGTTCACGCCAGTGTTGCAGCACACAATTCCGGAGATCAGATTGAGACGTTACAGCTTACGTGTCAGAGCACAGTAGCGGTGGCTGTAATTGTGCGCTGCGGGTTGCGGCGTGCGCCTGCTTCGCCGAACGCCAAGCGGCGCCGGAGCAGGAGGGGTTTGCGACGCCAAACTCGACGCGGCAGCCGCTGTCGGCGTTGCCTGACAAGTTTCGGCGTCTCGGCTTAAACGCGAATTACGCTCCGGCTCTCCGAAAGGGCCCCCAGGTCTCTGAGGGCGCTGACGCAGTCAGAGGCGCAGTTCGCAAACTTTATCCCTCCAGCCGCAAACGATGCTCCTTTAAATAACGGTGAAAGCACAAGCAGAACAAGCTCACTCAGCTCACAAAGCAAATATTAACAGTTCATTCTCAGCGTGGAAGCAGTCCACCTCGTAAATACCATCCTCTACCAGAAACACCTACGATTTTACTTGTGTGGAACGGATACTGTTAACATTTAAAAATATTTTGCACTTATTTGGAATAACCGGTACAGGTCAGAAGAGAGTACGTCTCATATTCTATTGATGACTGATGGGGAAGCCGACGTTTGTAAAACGTCAAAGATATCTGCGTTAGCGAACATCATTTGAGGGGTGCATTTTCACATTTCTGAGGCTTGTTAGTATTTCGTACAAAGATGCCTCTGAGGAACATAAAACGTCTACTTTGTTGGCCATTGTCATTATTAGTGTCATTTTATTATAAATATTTTCTCAAATACATCATTTTTCAACGAATCTATAATATTCAAATCGACTGCCTTCATTTAATAAAACATGTTTTTATCATGTGGCATTAATGCCACTTTTTTGTAACAAAAAACATAACAGCCTCCGCCACTACTCAAGAAACATAATTCATATCCGCTTTCCGTGTCTGTTCCCGTTCTTCATTTCTGACAGATGTATAGAGACTACCATTTCTGGTATTATAACGTTTTCTTCCTCCCCATGAACCACGGACTTTGCCGATGGTGGGGAGACTTGCGTGCCTCAGCTATACAGACAACTGTACCGTACGTGCAACCACAATGGAGGGTATCTGTTGAGAGGCCAGACAAATGTGTGGTTCCTGAAGAGGGGTAGCAGCCTTTTCAGTGGTTGCAGGGGCAACAGTCTGGATGATTGACTGATCTGGTCTTGTAACAATAACCAAAACGCCCTTGCTGTGCTGGTATTGTGAACGGCTGAAAGCAAGGAGAAACATTCGGATCTCGGGGCGGGGATTACTCAGGTGTATGTCGTTATCAGGACAAAGAAAACTGGCGTTCTACGTATCGAGCGTGGAATGTCAGATTCCTTAACCGAGCAGGTAGGTTAGAAAATTTAAAAAGGGAAATCAATAAGTTAAAGTTAGACACAGTGGGAATTAGTGAAGTTCGGTGGCAGAATTAACAAGACTTCTGGTCAGGTGAATAAAGGGTTATAAGTACAAAATCAACTAGTGGTAATGCAGGAGTAGGTTTAGTAATGAATAAAAAATAGGAGTGCGGGTGAGGTACTACGGACACCATAGTGAACGCATTATTGTGGCCAAGACAGACACGAAGCCCACGCCTATCACAGTTGTACAAGATTATTTGCCAGTTAGCTCCGCAGATGACGAAGAGATTGGTGTAACGTATGATGAGATAAACGAAACCTTAGATAGTGAAGGGAAACGAAAATTTAACAGTCATGGGTGACTGGAATTCGATAGTAGGAAAGAGAAAGGAAGAGAAGGAAAAGTAGAAGTTGAATATGAAATGGGGTAAGGAATGAAAGAGGAAGACACCTGGGCCGGTCGAAGTGGCCGTGCGGTTCTAGGCGCTGCAGTCTGGAACCGCGAGACCGCTACGGTCGCAGGTTCGAATCCTGCCTTGGGCATGGATGTGTGTGATGTCCTTAGGTTAGTTAGGTTTAACTAGTTCTAAGTTCTAGGAGACTAATGGCCTCAAAAATTGAGTTCCATAGTGCTCAGAGCCATTTGAACCATTTTTTTTAAGACGCCTGGTAGAATTTTGCACAGAGCGTAACTTCGTCACAGGTAACACTTGGTTTAAGAATCGTTGTATACTTGAAAGAAGCCTGGAGACATTGGAAGGTTTCAGATAGATTATATAATGGTAAGACAGAGATTTAGGAACCAGGTTTTAAATTGTAAAACATTTCCAGGGGAAGATGTGGACTCTGACCACAATCTATAGGTTGTGGACTGTAGATTAAAAGAGAAGAAACTGCAAAAAGGTGGTAGTATAAGGAGATGGGACCTGGATAAAATGAAAGAACGACAGGTTGTAGAGAGTATCATGGAGAGCATTAGGGATCGATTGACAAGATTATGGGAAGGAAATACAGTAGAAGAAGAATAGGTAGCTTTGAGAGATGGAACAGTGAAGGCAGCAGAGGATTAAGTATTTAAACAGACGAGGGCTAGCAGAAATCCGTGGGTAACAGAAGATACATTGAATTTAATTTATGAAAGGAGAAAATATAAAAATACAGTAAATGAAGCAGGCAAAGATGAAAACAAGTGTCTCAAAAATGAGATCGGCAGGAAGTGCAAGATGGCTACGCATGGATGGCTATAGGATAAATAAATGTAAGGATTTAGAGGCATATATCACTATGGGTAAGATAAATACTGCCTTCAGGAAAATGAAAGAAACCTTTGGAGAAAAGGTTTGACATTAATGCTATATTGTTTAAAGAATTCATTGGAAGTCTTTCCTTGGCTCTTGTCCCCAAGATAAGACTATAATATTCAGTGTTTAACTTTCTCTGCCGTTTACCTTCTTGCCGCAAAATTGTTTTTAACTCACAGGCTTGTCCCATTGCATGGTTCTTTTTACCATTTATCAATTTTTACTTGTGAAATATGTACCCAGTAATAAATCGTTATGAATTATATTCAGATGGTAATGTAGTAAGACAGAATCGTTGTTGTTACTATCTTCAGACCGAAGGCCGGTTTGATGCTCTTCCACACGATATTCTATTCTCTACAAATCTCCTTATCTGGGCATAGTTGCTGCAACAACCACCGTCCGTAATAAATTGCTTGTGGTTGTTAAGCCTTTTACCGCCTCCCCTCCCCCACCCGTTCCGCTCATCAACAAATTAATTAGTTTCTCTTTTTCTAGAAAGTGTCCTATCGACATATCTCATATTAGCGTAGTTATTCGATTAATTTTTTTTTTCTCTCCGAATCGATTCACATCTTCATTGCTTATCTGATCCACCAAACGTCTCTTAAACTTCCTTCTATAGTACTACAATAACAGTTCAGTTTATTGTTCGCTTTTCATTTCCATACAGACCTGCACTCCAAACAAAGTCTTTCAGTAAAAGGAAGAAACAGTTGTATGGCATTCTCGGCTTGGAACCCCGAGTGGTTCGTTCACACTCTGATTAAAAACGGTTTCCTTCCTTAGCGCCCAATGACGCCTTTCCAAGAGACGTGTGAGAGCTGTAAAGATACCTGTCGAGTGAGCACGGCTATGAACTGAGGTGATAAAAGCCATGGGATACCTCCAAATATTGTGTTGGAACACATTTTTCCCGGTGTAGTGAAGCGATTCGACATCAACACAACAAGACGATAGAAGCCCTCTGCAGAAATACTGAACCATGCTGCCTCCATAGACGTCCATAATTGCGAAAGAGTTGCCGGCGCAGGATGTAAACGAACTGACCTCTAGATTACGTCCCACAAATGTTCGATGGAATTCACGTCGAACAATCTGGGTGAGCAGATCATTCTCTCCAAATGACCGGAATGGACCGGAAAGTTCCTCAAACCAATCCGGTGAGATGGCGCATTGTCATCCATAAAGATTCCATCATTGTTTGGGAACAACAAGTCCATGGATGGTTGCATTTCACGTCTCATTTCCTGTCAGATATCGGTTCAGTTTGACCATAGGACCCAGTTCATTCCATGCAATCACAACCTACATCATTATTGAGTCACCACCAGCTTGTACCGTGCCTTGTTCACAACTTGGGTCCTGGCTTCGTGGGGTCTACGCCACAATCTAACCCTACCGTAAATTCTTACCAATTGAAATCGGCACACGTCTGACCACGCCACTGTTTCCCAGTCGTCTAGAGTCCAACATGTATGATCACGAGCCCGGTAGAGGCGCTGTAGGCGATGACGTGCTGTTAGCAAAGGCACTCGCTTAAATCATCTGCTGCCACAGCCCATTAACGCCAAATTTCGTTCGTCGTACGTCCCATATTCATTTCTGCGATTATGCCACGCATTGTTGCTTGTCTGTTAGCGCCGATGACTCTACACAAACGCCGCTGCTCTCGGTCGGTCACTGGTTTGTCCATGGTGAGAGATAATGTCTGAAACTTGGTATTCTCAACACTTTCTTTACACTCTGTATCTCGGAATGCTGAATTAACTAACGATTTCCGAAATGTAAAGTCCCATGCGTCTATCTCCAACTGTCATTTTGCTTTCAGTATCTGCTAATTCCTATCGTGCTGCCGTAATCACGTCGGAAACCTTTTCATCTGACCACATCGGTACAAATGACAGCTCCGCCAATGCAGTGCGGTTTTATACCTTCTGAACGCGATACTACCGCCATCTGTGTACGTGGATATAGCTATCTTAAGGCTTATACCACTTCAATGTAATGTATGTGTGTATAATGTGGTGTTACGTTTGCGTTGTATGATGATGAGAAAAGGAGAAAGTTGTTGCCTGCATACAGCCAACTCTTTTTAGAGTAGTAACAAAAGCCGGCCTCAGTGGGTGAGCGGTTCGAGGCGTTTCAGTGTGGAACCGTGCGACCAATAAGGTCGTAGGTTCGAATCCTGCCTCGGTCATGGATGTGTGTGCTGTTCTTGGGTTAGTTAGATTTAAGTAGTTCTAAGTTCTAATGGACTGATGACCTCAGATGTTAAGTCCCATAGTGCTCAGAGCCATTTGAACCATTTTTAGTAACAAAAGGGCACGAAGAACGCCAGACATATCAGCAGCAACAATATCACGTGCCCACACTCAACGTGATGCTGCAGGGAAGTTTGAAGTTTAATCCAGGAAATTAGGTCAAAGTTTAATGATCAGGAAATTTACGCCACCTCTCCTGCTCCCCTTGCCGGAAAATTACTGAGGACGAACATTTCTGCCAACTCTGTTACCATCGCCGGCTATCGCTGAGTCGGCGCGACTGTACAGGAATTAAAACAGATGTCAACCACCGTTACCAGATAATTATTTTAGTTGTTGTTGTGGTCTTCAGTCCTGAGACTGGTTTGATGCAGCTCTCCATGCTACTCTATCCTGTGCAAGCTTCTTCATCTCCCAGAACCTACTGCAACCTACATCCTTCTGAATCTGCTTAGTGTATTCATCTCTTGGTCTCCCTCTATGATTTTTACCCTCCACATTGCTCTCCAATGCTGAATTTGTGATCCCTTGATGCCTCAAGCATGTCCTACCAACCGATCCCTTCTTCTGGTCAAGTTGTGCCACAAACTTCTCTTCTCCCCAATCCTATTCAATACTTCCTCATTAGTTATGTGATCTACCCATCTAATCTTCAGCATTCTTCTGTAGCACCACATTTCGAAAGCTTCTATTCTCTTCTTGTCCAAACTATTTATCGTCCATGATTCACTTCCATACATGGCTACACTCCATACAAATACTTTCAGAAATGACTTCCTGACACTTAAATCTACACTCGATGTTAACAAATTTCTCTTCTTCAGAAACGCTTTCCTTGCCATTGCCAATCTACATTTTATATCCTCTCTACTTCGACCATCAACAGTTATTTTGCTACACAAATAGCAAAACTCCTTTACTACTTTAAGTATCTCATTTCCTAACCTAATTCCCTCAGCATCACCCGACTTAATTCGAATACATTCCATTATCCTCGTTTTGCTTTTGTTGATGGTCATCTTTTATCCTCCTTTCAAGACACTATCCATTCCGTTCAACTGCTCTTCCAACTCCTTTGCTGTCTCTGACAGAATTACGATGTCATCGGCGAACCTCAAAGTTTTTATTTCTTCTCCATGGACTTTAATACCTACTCCGAATTTTTCTTTTGTTTCCTTCACAGCTTGCTCAATATACAGATTGAATAACATGGGGGAGAGACTACAGCCCTGTCTCACTCCCTTCCCAACCACTGCTTCCCTTTCATGTCCCTCGACTCTTATAACTGCCACCTGGTTTCTGTACAAATTGTAAATAGTCTTTCGCTCCCTGTATTTTACCCCAGCCACCTTCAGAATTTGAAAGAGAGTATTCCAGTCAACATTGTAAAAAGCTTTCTCTAAGTCTACAAATGCTAGAAACGTAGGTTTGCCCTTCGTTATCTAGCTTGTAAGATAAGTTGTAGGGTCAGTATTGCCTCACGTGTTCCAACATTTCTACGGAATCCAAACTGATCTTCTCCGATGTCGGCTTCTACTAGTTTTTCCATTCGTCTGTAAAGAACTACCGTTAGTATTTTGCAGCTGTGACTTATTAAACTGATAGTTCGGTAATTTTCACATCTGTCAACACCTGCTTTCTTTTGGATTGGAATTATTATATTCTTCTTGAAGTCTGAGGGAATTTCGCCTGTCTCATACATCTTGCTCACCAGATGGTAGAGTTTTGTCAGGACTGGCTCTCCCAAGGCCGTCAGTAGTTCCAATGGAATGTTGTCTACTCCGGGGGCCTTGTTTCGAATCAGGTCTTTCAGTGCTCTGTCAAACTCTTCACGCTGTATCGTATCTCCCATTTCATCTTCATCTACATCCTCTTCCATTTCCATAACATTGTCCTCAAGTACATCGCCCTTGTATAGACCTTCTATATACTCCTTCCACCTTTCTGCTTTCCCTTCTTTGGTTAGAACTGGGTTTCCATCTGAGCTCTTAATATCCATACAAGTGGTCCTCTTTTCTCCAAAGGTCTCTTTAATTTTCCTGTAGGCAGTATCTATCTTACCCCTAGTGAGATAAGCCTCTACATCCTTACATTTATCCTCTAGCCATCCCTGCTTAGCCATTTTGACTTCCTGTCGATCTCATTTTTGAGACGTTTGTATTCCTTTTTGCCTGCTTCATTTACTGCATTTTTATATTTTCTCCTTTCATCAATTAAATTCAATATTTCTTCTGGTACCCAAGGATTTCTACTAGCCTTCGTCTTTTTTCCTACTTGATCCACTGCTGCCTTCACTAATTCATCCCTCAAAGTTACCCATTCTTCTTCTATTGTATTTCTTTCCCCCATTCCTGTCAATTGCTCCTTTTTGTTTTAAGGAGGATTGTTTTGACGTTAGTGACTCTCCACGTTCAGGAAGACATTGGGGTTTGATGAAGTTCGTTTGAATGGATTAATCCACACTGACCACCCCTCCATCAATGTACTCGAGAACTGACAAATGTGATGAAATGTGATCATTCCACCAAGGAGCGACATTTGCATGCAATGGGAATGTTCAAAAAATCGGATGTATGGGTACCGCATGCTCTAAGCCAAAAGCACAAAAATTAGCGAGTGGCCGTGTGTGCATGTCTGCTTACTCGTCATCAATTGGCTCTTGAATAACACCGACCATTCCAATCCTATATCGTTACTGGCGATGGGAAATTGTGTCTTTAAGGTAACATAAGTACAGGAAAAGAATATTTGAGCATAAACAAGGCAGCAACTCCGCTTACAAAGACCTGATGCACATTCACAAAAGATAATGTAATGCGTCTGGTGGAACAGTTACGATGTGTTGTACCACGAACTGCTTCCCCGAAGTGTAATCATCATTGTTTACATTTATTGCCAACAACTGAGACGTCCTGCAGACACAGTTCAAGAGCAACAACCAACTCATTCACCTTATCTTGCGCCCTTAAATTTTCAGCTTTTCCACTCTCTATCGAACAACCATCAAGGACCTTCCTTTCTGAATGAAAATGTGCTCTCAACATGACTCGACGAGTTTTTCGTCTCAAAACCACGTATTTTCTACAATACGTAATCGGAAAGTTGTCCCAGCGTGGGCAGACTGTTGCAGATAGTAAAGGAGAATATACTGTCGTTGGCTAAAGTTTCTATTATGTGTCTTTGTTGTGTTTATTAAACTTATTTAAAAACGCTAACAACTAATGTACCAACCCAATATTTACCGGAACTAACTGTAGCTCAAGAGAGAGCCCAATTCTTTGGATGGCATGCTGGAACGGAATCAGTCATTGCTGTCGAAAGAAATTTCCGAAGTGAATTTCAAGGGGAGCCACCAGATGTTAAAAGGGTTAAGTCTTGGTGTGATTAGTGCCTAGCCACTGGGTGTGTAGGGAACAAGCAGGTTCTATCACAAAATATATATCAGATTAAACTGTAACGGACATCAAAGAGATCTTCCAAAGACGCCCCTCAAAGTCAGTCCGCCTAGCATCACGAGGCCTAAGCATCCCTCGGTCAACAGTTCACATATTACTTCATGAACGGCTTCTCTTGCACCCTTACAAACCTCAGATAGTGGGTGCACTAAAGCGAAACGACTTTCTGCTTCACCACGAGTTCGCTGCTGAGATGTTTGACCGAGTAACCTCTCACCTACGTAGGAAATATCGTTTTCTCCGACTAAGCAACCTTCCACATATGCAGGGAAGATAATCGGCGTAATATTCCCAATACAGTCTTCGGAAGCATGTCAGAGACAGCAATGAAGGTGAATGTGTGGCGTGCTCTGACGAAAAGCAACATGGCTGGACCGTTATTCCTCATTGGGCAAACAGTAACAGTAACTATTTATCTGGACATGCCTCAGCAATTTGTTATCCATTAGCTACTTCTCCTTGAGCTAAATGTGTTCATCTAGCAGTCTAGTACACCACGGCAGGGGAACTTACACGTCCTTGACTTCCTGGACCGAACATTACTGCACCGATGGAGGGACCAATACAACAGCCACTACGATCTCTAGACATAGTCCCGCTGTATATCTTCCTGCGTGCTTATGTACCAAACGTTGTGTGTACGTCGCCTGTATGTTATCTTGGCTATCTCCGCAAAACAATTGCGGATGAAATATCCTCCATCGCCCAGCTACGCTTGTAGACACATGGGTTGAGATAGGGCCTAATATAAACATCTATTTTAAAAGGTATCGAAATGAAACATTACGAAACGCACACCGCACATTTAATGGTATCTTAGAGAATTCAAAGAAGGGATAACGAAAAACAAAAGGATGACTCTCACACACATAATAATATACGATTATGTTCTCAATGTAAAAAATGAAATGAGCATATGACATCATTGGCCGGGAGGCCCCTATTCGGGGAAGTTCGGCCGCCAAATGGAAGTCTTATTACATTCGACACCACATCGGGCGACTTGCGCGCCGGAGGTGAGGATCAAATGATGATGAGGACAACACAACACCCAGTCGCCTAGCAGAGAAAACCTCCAATCCAGCCGGGAATCGAAGCCGGGCCCGCTTGCATGGGAGGCGAGCACGTTACCACCCAGCTAAGCAGGCGGATTCCTCAATGTAATTCTTTTTTAAGAGAAATTAATACACCACAGATCTGTCGTGCATAACAGTAATGTCTCACCATCTGATTCAGCTCTTTAGAATGGCAGAAGGGAAGACATGGAGATGTAACACCGGCGTGTCGGTGTGGTCGCATGGTGTGTGCACTGATTCATTTTGAGAGTGTATAACTGTTTTCCATCTTATCGGACTAATTTGTTCCAGGTACATCTAAATTTAAGGTCATTGTGCGCTAGATACTGTCCAGGTGGGCGCTGTTGTTGCTGGTCCTGCGCTCCCATGCGTTTCTTTCACGCGTGTGTGATTACTGTCTGGACCGAACTCTACAGATTTATTTTCCCAAAATTATTTGGTGACACCTGAAGATAAAGCTTTAAGCTTCGAAACCGGTCGTGGAATAAATAATGGAAAATTACTGGCAACTGAAGCGGTTTTTATTCTATGAACGAATCAAACTGGGGAAAAAAGAGATTTGTGGCACAATTTTATTCAACAAAAGGATCAATTGATAGGGCATCAAGGAATCGTAATTGTGGTAATGAAAGTGTGCGGGATAACAACCGTATAGAAAGACCAAGGCGAATACATTAATCAGGTTGCAGATATCAGAGGTGAAGAAGCTTGCGCATGATGGACTAGCTTCCGTGTCATGCTTTCCTCCTGGACACTTTGGTAATCAGGGAGCATTTCGGTAGCTAAAGAGCACATTGGGCGTCAAGGGACGGTCATGAGTCGCAACTCGTGGCAGGAGCAGATAGTACAGCTCGGCGTAACGCCAACGCGGAGCCGGTGATACGTAGCCCGGCTGCGCAGTCCGTTGTTCTACGCGGCGGTCTCTCCTGTGATTGGCCGCGGCACAGTGTTTCGGAAGTAATAGCAGACAGCACACTGCAGCGGCGCCCGCTGTATTGAATCCGGCGCCGGCGCCGGTGCTACCCGACGCGGCAGACGGCGCAGTAATCGCGCGCCGTTTCCGCGGCGCGCTGTCGGATGACCAGGCGGGCCGATCGGTCGATGTGGGCCAAATCCGGTCAGGCGTCGGCGGTTGTTTTGATAAATCTGTGCAAACGTTGCCGAGCGTAATTTCTGTCCAGCGGAGCCCCTGCCGTATTCATCCCGATGTCTCCCGCTTACAGCCCGGAACGCTGGCAGCGCTGGATGCGGTGGGTTTGCAATTACGTCTCGTTGGCGTCGCTACCATCGTATATGTTCAAATTATATGAGCGTTTCAAACGTAACGTGGTGCTCTATTGTCCTCTAATTAGCCAAAAGTTAATTTCAGAAATTGCAGGACACCAAAATTATGTGGTTGAACTAAGTAATTGGATGTAAGTGCTACTCTGGGGTCAACACGTTGTCAGAGGAGAGGAAATCGTGGCAGGCCACATCAAACTAGTCACAACACTGATGACTGTATTTGTCTGAATACACCAGATATCGTTTTTTCTTTCTTTTCCTAGCTTTCATTTTTTTGCAGTCATAAAATTGTTGTAACGATTAAACTTTTCTGCGAAAGAAGAAACGCAATCAACTGGATATGCGTTGCCACTGAACAGTACAGCGCTGAATGTAGGCAGCACCGCCGACCCCTCCAGTTCGCAGACAGAATACTTAAGTTCTGCTGGGGACACATATTACACCGGTTTACGTTATCCTTCCTACTCCTGGAGGAGGACTGCAGCCGTCCGGCAAGTAGAGACGTCAGTTTGGACCGCAAAGGCCGAATCGAAGTTTGGGGTAGTCAGGATGGTCGGGTTACTAAGAGTTTGCCTGATAACTTCGAATGATGCCTGATGAGTTGGATATCAACAGAAATTAACTCCATCCCTGCGTATTTCATTAAGAGGAGCGGCCAATTATGCAAAGTTAGGCACACATTTGCCGAAACAGTTGGCCATCCCAAAGAATCTGGCGACCTCCGTTTTACTAACAAGAGGGGGAACTTTTCACAGATGCCTCGTGCGCTCCTGATCTAATCCCTTCGGCCGGGACTAAGAAGCCTAGAAACGAAATCTGACGGCGAGTCTAGGTAAACTTAAAACTTTCGACGGGCAAACCCGCCCCACTGAACCTCTCTTACACTGTTTACAAGTCCACCACTATGGGACAACATCTGAAGTCATTAGTCCCCTAGAACTTAGAATTACTTAAACCTAACTAACCTAAGGACATCACACACATCCATGCCCAAGGCAGGAATCGAACCTGCGACCGTAGCGGTCGCACGGTTCCAGACTGAAGCGCCTAGAACCGCTCTGCCACACCGGGCGGCTGCAGCAAGTGTTCCTCAAAGGTTGTGCTATAGTTAACAACATAGTCCAAATAGCTATATCCACACTTAAATTGTGAGTAGCCGAGCACCCGATCCAGAAACCTAGATAACATAGCAGCCCCTGTCGACAGACCAAACGGAAATCTATTAAATTCAAATATATTGCAATCACTACAAAAGGTGGTAATGTGCTTGGAATCCTCCTATAGCGGAATTAGGTAATAGGCATGGTTCAAATCCAAAGCGGTGAAGTACTTTGCTCCAGAGAAACATGTGAAATAATGATGAATACCAGGTAAAGGCGTAGATTCCCAGATAACTTTTTCGTTCACCAACCTGTAATTAACTACCGGTCGGGACTCCCTCTTACTACCCATAGTAACCAAGAACATTGGTGACTCATAGGCGGAGGTAGAAGGTTTGGGGAGGGTCGGTGCGGGGGGGGGGGGGGGGGGGGTGGTCAGGATAACCTGCAGGGCGACTGACGAATTCTAACATCGTGAGTCAACCGGATTTTGTACTGGATCTAGCCTGTGGGTGAGGACTTTCTAAATGATTTCGAGCACCCACAACAATTGGTTCCTTTGTCTTGGGCCGGCCGCTGTGTTCGAGCAATTCTAGGCGCTTCAGTCTGGAACCACGCGACTGCTACGGTCGCAGGTTCGAATCCTGCCTCGAACATGGATGTGTGTGATTTTCTTAGGTTAGTTAGGTTTAAGTAGTTCTAAGTTCTAGGGGACTGATGTCCTCAGATGTTACGCCCCATAGTGCTCAGAGCCGGTTTGTCCGATGAAGCATAAAACGTGATTGATCTGTAAAGGCCACCTGTCGCCACTCACTGGACGTGCAGTTCCGGTACTGGAGTACTAATTCCAGCCTTCGTCGCCGATGAACAGTAGTCAACAAGTACCTGCATTGTAATAAGGCATCTAAACACAAAATCTAAAACAAAAAACTTAAAAACTTACCAGGAACAAAAATCTAACTAAGGTTCTTTAGCAGGCGCCCGCTGCGGAGACCCATAGGCAGCAACGTGCGTTGGCATCCCCTTGGTCATCTGAGCGATCAGTTGTTCCAGAACTGCCAGTCTATTCGCCCACATGCATCTTCCCTACCGTCGTTCACCACTGTCACTTATGGCCCGTGGTGCACCATAGCTGCCTGGATTTGAGATAGTGCCATTTTGCCATGCACGGTGTACTGTAACCATGGCGGTTCGTGTACATTTTACAAACAGCCGTTTCGGAAATGCTTCCGCCCATGGTTCTGGGGCTAATGATCACGCCCTTTTGGGCATCACATAAATCACAATGCGACAACGACTGCATTGTTTCCTGCTTTCCCTCTGAGACGTTTCATATATCCTACACACTTAGTGCTGACACCTACAGTCTGCGAGTGGTTATTGCACGTTGACGCCGAACATAGGCGGTGGTCACAGTAACGTGACTGGACGCTGCAGAACGTCTTACTGCATTTATAAACACCCACTGAAGTTCAGGAAGGTGACGAGTAATCCACTGAAGATTTTTCTTCATAGTAAAGTTTTTTAAGTTGGTTTGTTTTAAATTTTGTGTTCAGATGCCTTATTCTAATGAAGGTTCTTGTCCTCTCATAGGGAGAAACCGCTTTGTGGTGCATTTCGGGATACTGTCAGTTCATTATGTAAATTAACTTTTGCATCACTCCTTCACACTCAGTACAAGTCTCCCAAGAATGCTGCAAAACTCTCACTTCTCATTCTTTTATTTTATTGAACCAACGATGTGAAGGAGAAGTGAGCCCACCTCTGGAGATTACGGAACTCCACTCATTACCGGTGATGTAATTTGAATCCAAAGGTTTCTCTGGGACTGAACCCAAGGCGATGTTGCATTTAAATGTCATGTAACCCGCAAGATATTGTAGTGCGTCTTGGGACTCGCTGTCATCACCGGCTGCTGGTTCATCAGTAAGAAACTGCAACAGGTACAGTTGTTGTTCGTTGAAATTAGTGCAGTCCAAATCGGCTGTCATATTTCCAGTAATGTCAATGCTTAACTCGCTTGTGATGAACATTTCAACTGTTAGAGAAACATGTAACGGCACTTCACTGGCACTCTCCATAACGGATATACTTGCCGCCAAGGGGAATCTTATTTCTTTCCAGTCAGTCATTCTATTTTTCACTTTGAAAGGCACAAATTTGTTGTAAAACGCGCCCAGACCGCCCAGACCACGAAATTTAAACAGCATTTCTCTAAGCAGTCTTGGTTTATAATGGAATTCAAGATGTATGATGCTCGTATATTCTTTATGTCAACATAAAATTCAAAGATAAAGTTTACTGGAGTTACGAAACTCTTCTGGAATAGCAGCAGGCATTGCGTGTTTAAACGACTCACGTTACTGCAAACCTCGAGGAAGCGTTTTAGTGTGTTCTCCTGTCGTTGAAAACTAAGGACACAGCCACTTCGAAGAGGTACCTTGGCATCCTTAGGAACTCTTGAGTTTTAAACATTGGTCAGTTCCGTTACATTTTCTTACTGTCTTTTGCTTGGCAGACACTTCACAGCTCGAGCACAACTCTGTGAGAACTGCTGCGGAGCCATTCGTACATTCTGCCGAGCTCGTTCTGTTACCTCTACATGAGCCTCCGTAAAGTGACGAAAGATGCTTAAATCCTGATGTACGTTGCTAACAGACATTCAAAGAGATTGTTGTTCAAGACTGTGATGTCGGGAAGAATTACTCCATCATCTAAAACATGATTTCTAACCAATTTCACCAAATGTTGGACATCACGGAAAATCGACCTCTTCGCGCTGGATCCGGAGGATGTGGAAAGTAGTTTTTCGTTGTGCTAACTTCACTTGCACTCTAGACCGTTGAGATTTTGCCTCCTATATCACAAATTACTGCTGCAGTTTGGGTTAGAGCTGCTTCCAATTGTTTTATTACGTTCAGGAGTTACTTACTAGTCGTGGTCCAATCTAAGTCAAATTATGCATGCTGGTTCCATGATGACAACAAGCATGAATCACGGTCACCATTACGTTTTTGTATGAACCTAAAATAATATCATCTGATTAGCCACATCACGCGAAAGCATCTAACTTCATCTCGTAAAAACACTGGACTCCTATTATTTCTAGAGGACTGAACGTTTGTGTCTTAGCTTTCATGAGATTCAGCACTTCTTTCACAATTACAGGTCTGCTCATGAATTGCTCGGCCCATTTCTGAAGTATTGACCGGCAAGAAAAAACTTAGTGCTTTTTTCGCCTTTTGGTGAAAAAGTCTTAAGATGCCTCTCTTCACTCCGTTTATTACAGATAGAATTTGGCATGGTGTGAACACTGGGACAAAATACTATTTACATTTTTTCTAATTTGTTGTTGCATTGCAAAAGAAGCGCCCTCATTTACTTCCACAACGTGCCCCGAAACTTGGCTTATAAGCTCTTTATTTTCTCGTTAGCAGTAACGTCAACGTCAAGAGCTATCTCTGTGCTGGCCAAGTGATCACATTTAATTTCCTTAAGTTATAAAGCTTTTAAGACAGACAGCGCACGCTTTCGTACTCTTTTCATATCGGGAGGTATCTATTAATAAAACAAATCTATTTTAGAATAGAATAATTGAGCCGTGCGTGGCTCGCGATTGTGACCTGTCCTCCCAGAAATTCTGAAACGGCGAGAATATTTCTTTTATTTTACGTTAATGTCTTCTGGCGCCACTATCCTTGCTCACCTTCGCTGTCCGTGACTAGCAGTACCAGCGTTATCGATAGTAGTTTCGTGTTACTAACTGTGGAGCAGCCGCAAGTATTTCGGTGTTCTGCTCTGACAGGAACGAGACTATGTGACGGAGCCGGTGGAATGAGTCGGTGCAGTGAGCCGGCAGAGCCACTCGGAAGGCAGACAGACGCATGTCAGTCAGTCAGCTCTGAATCTCAGTCCCCTTTGGGTCGTGGGCTGAGTCGGGTTCGTCGTTACACGGCTGTTGGACGAGTTGGTAGTCAGTAGCAGGCAGGGCCTCACGGTTACAAGTACGCGCAGGCACCGTGGTCGACGCAGACGGAAGGTCGTTGGTCGGTCGATCGGCTGGTCGTCGGATAGCGACATGTGGTCTGCTGAGCACTGACACCAGTACCAGTCGGGGAAGATTGGCAGCCAGCAACAGCCGGGTCCGCACGGTGTTAGTATTCGCCGGAACCGCTGTTGGCGATAGAGGGCTGCCGTTGGTCGTTTGTTCGGCCGGTCGTATCTCTCGACGACGTCTTGGATCCTCAAGACGAACACCATTTTCCGTTTCGGGATGTGGTTGGACCCTGCTGATTCGTTGGAACTGAGAGCGACGTAGTCTCCACAGCGCGAAGCCAGGCAGGGGCTATTTGGCGGCGGGCACGAGCTGTTGCGTTTGGAGGCGGTAGCTATGTGAGTGACTTTTCGCTTTCCTCCGAAGCAGGGTCCTCAAGTTCAGTAATTAGTTGGCTGTTCTTAAAACTCGACTGTTACGATTTCCTAGTTTTGCGGGTTGTTCTTTCATCAGCCGTTGACGTGTCTGATGGCAAGTGGTGTGTGTTGTTGCCTAGAACCCGCAGCCTTCTTCCGTAGTGATTTCACAGTTGTGACTTGTGTTTTCTGTATTCTTGTAAACATGTGTTGGGTGGTGTTTAATGCCATCATCTTGGTCAGACCGTGTCCGAAGTTATAGGAGTCTTGGTTTACTCGTCATCGGCCGATATTTTCTATTATTTGTGCAGTTGGATCTGACGGTTGTAAATTGGTCAGATTGTCGGTCTATCGTGAACGGTCCCGAGGTTGTGCTGCTTTCTCTTATCTGCCGGTCGGAGTGGCCGAGCGGTTCTAGGCGCTTCAGTCTGGAACCGCGCAACTGCTACGGATGTGTGTGATGTCCGTAGGTTAGTTAGGTTTAAGTAGTTCTAAGTTCTAGCGGACTGATGACTTCAGAAGTTAAGTCCCATAGTGCTCAGACCCATTTGAACCATTCTCTTATCTGACCTTAAGGCTTGGTTGCCTGTCCCACTTCAACTACACCCTTAAGGGACCTTCCCAGGCCGACCCTTGGAAAACTTCTGATCACCACTGTTTGTTGTTTGTGATTGCCATTTCATTTGGACGCAGGCATTGTGCCAGGCCTTCAGCCGTGTGTTAATATTGTCTGTTTTATGTTTAGTATATGGCCTTCAGCCGAACTTCATAACAACTTTAAGATTAGGCCTCCACACCTGTTTCACTTAAAATTCTTGTTGCTCTGCATTTAGGCCTTCAGCCGCGTTTGTCTCAGAATCTGTAGATTTAATATGCAGTTCCTTGTCTGTAAGGTTTCTCTTTAATTATCTTGAATTCTTGAAACGGCCTTCAGCTGTGTTCTGTAAATGTTTCTCTTAAGGTTGTCTTTAATTATTATTGAATAATTGCTTGGCCCTTCAGCCGACAAGATACTCAAATTTCTGTTGTGCTATGTAAAGGCTTATCTTTAAAGTCTCTTTTATTATGTAGAGAAAAAAAATTTTTAATTAGGCTTTCAGCCGAAGAATTAGCATGAAATTTCGTTAATATGGCCTTTAGCCGGAAGATATTGTAATTTTACTTGAGTAAGGCCTTCAGTCGTTACTCTAAATCCTTGTGTTTTAAAAGCAATCATTTAATCTTATGCTGGAGAAGTCACTTGTCTCCTCAGCCGTGAATTGATCTTTGTTGTTTTTAAGAGAAAGCTGTGCATTGGTATGAGGAATAAAGTTGTGTGTGTTCTTGTGTAACTAACAGTAATTGACCTTGTCCCCTTTCCACAACATGATCCGCTCTGTCCTGCGAAACCTGATTTCAATTATGATTGTTGTTGTTATCGTTGTTGTTGTTGTAGAAATGAAACGTTTTTAATATTCTATAAAAATAGTGCGCGAATAACTCCAAAACCGTGTTTCTAAAGAGAATGAATGTCTGACAGATACATGTACTTTGTCCTTGTTGGTGCTTGCGACAACCTCGAAAACAGCGCCCTCTAATTTTCTTTTCAAAGATAACTCCAGAAACTTCCGTCAATAATCTTTGGGTAGGAAGTGATCTGAACAAATCCTTACGTTACAGACATTAACAGGATGAGCTCTTTTACAGCGTGACACCTATTTGCGCTGTAGTTCTCTGTCTTTGATAAGCGACATACGCAGTTTTATATGAAGCACTTTTCATGCAGAAATAGATCAATGGTTCCGACTTTTGCTCATAGTACTAAAAACGGCCAGCAACAAACACTGATAACAAAGAACTACATTCTGTTTACCCTAATCACCCAAAACATTATGGCAACTACCCACCTCGACTTTGGACGCCGCCTGGTGGCTTTGCGGATACGTGACATGGTAACAAAAGTATGTAAGCGGAGCAGACACGGACAGGGATCACCCTAACGAAGACATGGGCTGCAAATTGGGGTATCACTTGAGATAAACGACTCTGACAAAAGGTAGATTATTATTATGCAGAAACTGTGGAGGAGTATCTGGAATACGGTAAAGCTGATGGATTGTTCGCGTGCTACTGTCGTGAGCATCTACGGAAAGAGGCAGAATGTTAGTGAAAGTATCAGGCTTGTGTGCTCTGTAAAATAGAATAGACGGTGATCTGTGGCATCTCTGCCGAAAGAGCACAATGCTGGCGCACACACAAGTATTTCGGAACACACAGAGCTCCACAGCAGACCAGATGAAAACGTGTCGTCACATTGAGTGAACCACGTTTTTGCTACAATAGGTCGACGGTCGTCTCCACTAACGCCGTCATCGAAGTCACGGCGGCTCGAAACGCGCAGTGCTGCACGGATGCAGGCAGGTGGGACCAGTTTTATGCTGTGGGACACATTCTTCTGTGCTTGTATGGGACATGTTGTACTAATCGAAGACACGCGAACCACCAGAATCCCTTCATGCTTGATGTCTTCCCCGATGGGAAGTCATCTTTCAGCAGTATAATTGTCCGTGTTTCGGACCCAGAACCGTCCTGCAGTGGTTTGAAGAGCATTATAGTGAACTCAAGTTGACATCTCGGCGACCAAATTCGTCTGATGTAAATCCTATGGAACCCATCTGGGTCGCTATAGGGTGCCATCATCGCGTACGCAAATCAGCTGCTCTTTTTTTACGCGAATTACATGACCTGCGCCTAGACATCTAATGTCACATACCTCCCTCCACAAACCTACCAACAAACTGTTGAATCCCTGATACGCAGAATCAGTGAAGAATTACGTTCCAAAGAAGGACAAACAAGCTATTAAGCATGTGGTCACAATGTTTTGGCTCATCAGTGCATTTGAACAAAGGGATCTGCGAATTGGTTTGCACTTACAATGTACGTGTAGTGTTCTCGCTTCTCGCATACCTAAAGACGTCACGCCGTTCCTCCATCATTCTACACGGGAAGCCAATGTGACATTTCCTGACATGCACCGATTTGCTGTGTGAGAGAGTTCACAAGTTTTTCTGGTACACCATTTACATCAGAAGCCATCATTAGATCCTGTAAACCTACTAAATTGCTATGAGATTAACTGCTTCTTTTTGACCGCTGTTCCGTGTACTATTCTATGAGCATCGACTTATTTAGCAGGCGAACTGAGACGTGATCCGTCGCCTGAGAGTTCGTAAATCAGCCCCGTGAAAACGGTTGTCGTCATCTTGGAAGTCAGCGGTGTTCATCGCTTACTGATCTCGAAGGTGTAGACGAAAAGACAGTACTTGTCACCAGGTATGTCGAAATATAAATGGTGATCAGTGTTCATGGTAACGTCGTCATGATGCGAAAAACAACCCCCAAAACATCACAGAACCACCTACAACGTGAAATATACTCACCACATACTTTGCGATAAGCGCCTCATTTGGTAGACGGCGAAGTCACCACGTTGCATCACTTGCAAAGAGTCAAAATAGGGACTGAACAGACCACGCCACACGCCCCCATCCTGCTACTGTCTAAAATATGTTCAAATGCGTATGAATTCCCAAGGGACCAATCTGCTGAGGTCATCGGTCCCTAGAATTACGCACTACTTGAACTAACTTATGCTAATAACATCACACACACACCCACGCCTGAGGGAGGACTCGAACCTCCGGCGGGAGGGGCCGCGCAGCTACTGTCTAGTTTCTAGTTTTTTTGGCCAAACGAACACGAGCTGCATTATGTATGGCTGTGAGAAATACAAAAAATCCACTGTATGCTACTCATTGCTATGGTAAAACTTCAACATACACAATAAGTGATTGCGTTTGCATAGCGTTTACATAACATCAGAACATTAGTATCCCTTTGTATCGCCAGAAATGTCGATGTCACACCGATGTTAGACAGAAAATCCCTGACAAATAAAGTGGTAATGTACCTCAATGGCGTTAGAGTAATATCGCCGTACAACTGATAGGACGGGACATAAATTTCGCATTCAGCTAACGGGTATCTTACAATAACATTGGGCGTACTTTTTTCTTCATCAGTCATCTGATTTGATGCGCCCTCGACGAACTCCTCTCCTGTGCCAACCTCTTCATTTCAGAGTAGCACTTTCATACTGCTCCCTTAGTTATTTGTTGGACTTTTACAATCTCTGTCTTCCCCTACAGTGTTTACCCTCTACAGTTCCGTCTAGTACCATGAAAGTTATTCTACAATGTCTTAACACAAGTTCTATCACCCTATCCCTTAACCTTGTTAGTGTTTCTCACGTTTTGTTTCCTCTCCGATTATGTGGGAAACCTCATCTCTTGTCATTCCACAGTCCAACATCCTACAACGTCACATCGCAAACGCCTTGTTTCTCTTCTCTTCCGGTTTTCCTCCATTTCGTGATTACCATCATGTAATATTCTCCAGAGGTACATTCTGAGAAATTTTTTCCTGAAATTGAGACAAATATTTCATACTTTTTAATTCCTCCTCGCTTCGTCCGTCACATGTTAGTACGGTTTCGCGGTAGCGGAATTCCTTCACTTCGTACACTCCGCAGTCCTCAGTTTTGATCTTCTTATTAGTCTGCCAATACAGCATTAGGTCCTATGGCTGTTTCGGCCTGACCATCTCTACCTCGGCCTTCTCAATTCCTTCTTCCAATAGAACTGTACTCCACCCGAGGTATTCTCTTCGGCGACGTTCGCAATACATGCTCTTTCCAATGCTACTTTCGTTGCATTACCTTTTCACTTAATGGCTGTATCACGAGTTTTTTCCTTATTTCTTCATTTCTTATTTTGTCTTCTCTTGTTCAGCCTTACACCGACCTAAGAACCTTCATTTCTGATGTTCCCAGCTGTCATAAGTCCTTCGACAAAACGTCCAACTTTCTGCTCCTTGTTGTAATATGGGTAGTGCCATGACTTTACAAAAGTTAATTAGGTTTTCTCCTCTCGTTTCACCCTTCACTATTGTCATCGTGCCACATACACACGGTGTTCATTATAACTGAAGATACAGAAATATCCAGTAAACTACGCATCACATCAAAAAAAATTATAATTCCAGTTTGTTTGTCTCGGAAGAGAACATCCAGCGATATCACACTCGACACGCCACCCCACCCCGTGCTTGGGAGGCGGGGGAGCAACCTTGCAATCTTCAGATGGGACCCCCGTTTTTTTATTTCAGATTACGATTCTGCGGCAAAATCTACATACGTTTTGTCTTATGCATTTTCGTAGTTTTGCCACAGATGGCGCTGTGATCAGAGTAATAGAAATAGGTACACAATCGTAATTTGCGGGATGCTACTGAATGGCTGTTGACATCCAATGGCAACTCCATGCAGCGAGGGTAGGTTCAAAAGGCTTTGAGCACTATGGCACTCAACTGCTTAGGTCATCAGTCCCCTAGAACTTAGAGCTACTAAAACCTAACTAACTTAAGAACATCAAACACATCCATGTCCGAGGCAGGATTCGAACCTGTGACCGTAGCAGCCGCACGGTTCCGGACGGAGCGCGTAGAACCGCGAGACCCACCGCGGCCGGCCGCGAGGGTAGGATCGGCCAGTAGTCCACAACTTCTAACGGAAAATCCCATTCGCAACGTTGTATTCCTCCGACAAATGGAAGCTAGGACTACTCGACTCGCCACCGTGGCCGTGTAGCGAAATATCATAACAGGCAGTACACAGCATCCGGAACTCGGGTACCGTGCAGATGTAGAACGCATAGCGGCTCTAACCACTAAAATATTTGCGCAGTGTTTAAGGCGTGCACGACTGCCTGTCGTTTTGGAGAAAGGACGCGCAAGTTGACGATGAATGTTGCAGCCACAGAAGAAAAATTTTAAATAATCTTGATTTGAGAAATGTTGAGGATGCTGTTGCATTGTATGCAGGCCTTCCGGGGGGGCCGAGCGGTTCTAGGCGCTTCAGTCCGGAGCCGCGTGACCGCTACGGTCGCAGGTTCCAATCCTGCCTCGGGCATGGATGTGTGCGATGTCCTCAGGTTAGTTAGGTTTAAGTAGTTCTAAGTTCTAGGGCACTGATGACCTCAGATGATAAGGCCCATAGTGCTCAGAGCCATTTGAACCTTTTCTTTATGCGCGGAGTTTTCCAGAGAAAGTTCGCTCTCGTTCGTTCGTTTACAAGGATGTGAACGCATTTATGCCTGATGTAGCGTACAAACCTGCAAAAGCAAACGTGTTACTGGAGCAGCTAATGAAATACACTCCTGGAAATTGAAATAAGAACACCGTGAATTCAATGTCCCACGAAGGGGAAACTTTATTGACACATTCCTGGGGTCAGATATATCACATGATCACACTGACAGAACCACAGGCACATAGACATAGGCAACAGAGCATGCACAATGTCGGCACTAGTACAGTGTATATCCACCTTTCGCAGCAATGCAGGCTGCTATTCTCCCATGGAGACAATCGTAGAGATGCTGGATGTAGTCCTGTGGAACGGCTTGCCATGTCATTTCCACCTGGCGCCTCAGTTGGACCAGCGTTCGTGCTGGACGTGCAGACCGCGTGAGACGACGCTTCATCCAGTCCCAAACATGCTCAATGGGGGACAGATCCGGAGATCTTGCTGGCCAGGGTAGTTCAGTTACACCTTCTAGAGCACGTTGGGTGGCACGGGATGCATGCGAACGTGCATTGTCCTGTTGGAACAGCAAGTTCCCTTGCCGGTCTAGGAATGGTAGAACGATGGGTTCAATGACGGTTTGGATGTACCGTGCACTATTCAGTGTCCTCTCGACGATCACCAGAGGTGTACGGCCAGTGTAGGAGATCGCTCCCCACACCATGATGCCGGGTGTTGGCCCTGTGTGCTTCGGTCGTATGCAGTCCTGATTGTGGCGCTCACCTGCACGGCGCCAAACACGCATGCGACCATCATTGGCACCAAGGCAGAAGCGACTCTCATCGCTGAAGACGACACGTCTCCATTCGTCCCTCCATTCACGCCTGTCGCGACACTACTGGAGGCGGGCTGCACGATGTTGGGGCGTGAGCGGAAGACGGCCTAACGGTGTGCCGGACCGTAGCCCAGCTTCATGGAGACGGTTGCGAGTGGTCCTCGCCGATACCCCAGGAGCAACAGTGCCCCTAATTTGCTGGCAAGTGGCGGTGCGGTCCCCTACGGCACTGCGTAGGATCCTACGGTCTTGGCGTGCATCCGTGCGTCGCTGCGGTCCGGTCCCAGGTCGACGGGCACGTGCACCTTCCGCCGACCATTGGCGACAACATCGATGTACTGTGGAGACCTCACGCCCCACGTGTTGAGCAATTCGGCGGTACGTCCACCCGGCCTCCCGCATGCCCACTATACGCCCTCGCTCAAAGTCCGTCAACTGCACATACGGTTCACGTCCACGCTGTCGCGGCATGCTACCAGTGTTAAAGACTGCGATGGAGCTCCGTATGCCACGGCAAACTGGCTGACACTGACGGCGGCGGTGCACAAATGCTGCGCAGCTAGCGCCATTCGACGGCCAACACCGCGGTTCCTAGTGTGTCCACTGTGCCGTGCGTGTGATCATTGCTTGTACAGCCCTCTCGCAGTGTCCGCAGCGAGTATGGTGGGTCTGACACACCGGTGTCAATGTGTTCTTTTTTCCATTTCCAGGAGTGTAGCTCTACTAGCGGAAGTACACCACAACCCATGGATAAGCACCCGGCAATTATGCCACAATTCAGATGTGTCCGTTGGTAGTATTGTCAGAACAAATGCATCATCATAAATGTTATCCATGTCACGCGCCAATGGTTCAAATGGCTCTGAGCACCATGGGACTTAACTTCTGAGGTCATCAGTCCCCTAGAACTTAGAACTACTTAAACCTAAGTGACCTAAGTACACCACACATACATTCATGCCCGAGGCAGGATTCGAACCTGCGACCGTAGCGGTCGCGCGGTTCCAAACTGTAGCGCCTAGTACCGGTCGGCTACTCCGGCCGGCCGTGTCAAAGCATTAAGAACTTCATGCCGCCGATTTCCATAACTGGAAAGTATTTTGCGACTGGGCACGTTAACAAATGCAAACGACTCCCACGTTCTTTGCTGAGGTACCTTTTTGTGACAAGTCGACATTCAAGAATATGCATTATTGGATTGAAGACAATCCCCGTTGGTTATGGCAAGTTCAGCATCAACGTCTGTGATCAGTTAACGTATGGTGTGACACCACGGGGAACAAACTCATTGATTCGTATTTTATCTACTGCCTGTTGAATGGACGCTAATTCGAACGTTTTTGGAATATACCGGTACTACTGCAGGATGTTGCTTGCTCGTTTGACAACGATAAGTGGTTTTATCATGACGGTTGCCCAGCGTATTACGCAATTGATGTATGGGAGATATTAGACAGTGTTTACACTGGTCAGTGGATCGGTTCTGTTAATTGGCCCGCTTAGGTCGCCGTATTTGACGGCGCATTTCTTGCTGTGGGGATATTTAAAAGATAAAGTGCCAATAGGCCGTGAAGATCTTGTCAAACGCATCAGAAACGCTTCTGTCCCGCATACTGTCATTTGAAAAGCGGATCACTAAGTGAATTGAAAGTGGCGGTACTACGCTTGAACACTTTCTCTGATTGGAGAAATAGAGCAGCGTCCACCTCGTGCCACGGCCACGGTGGCGCTTCTAGTAGTACCGTGTTCGATATGTCGGAGGAAAACAACGTTGCGAATAGCGTTTCCAAATTATGAAATACTGGTCTATCCTACCCTCGCAACATGGAGGTGAAATCTTACGTGCCATTGGATACTAAAAGGGCACTGAGTAGCATATCATAAATTACGATTGTGTACCCAGTTCCATTCCTCCGATTACAGCGCCATCTGTGGCGAAACGAAGAAAATGCTTCGCACAAAACGTATGTAGATTTTCCAGTAGAATCGTAATCAACAGGAAAAAAACTGGGGTTCCCATTTCGGTTTTCAAAAGTTCCCCCACCCCTCGCCAGCCAAGCATGGGGTGGAGGCTCTAGTATAGTGTAACTACATGTCTCCCTCCGTGACAAACAAATTGAAATTATAACTTTTTTTCATCCGATATGTAGTTTTCGAGTTATTTCAATGTGCCCAGTTAAAATGAGCACCCCGTATGTTGATATGTACTTCTGTTACTGTTGTTGTTGCTATTGTTGTTGTGGTCTTCAGTCCGAGGACTGTTCTGATGCAGCTCTCCATGCTACTCTATGCTGTACAAGCCTCATCTCGGAGTAACTACTACAACTTATATCCTTCTGAATCTGCTTACTGCATTCATCTCTTGGCCTCCCTCTGCAACACGGACGGCCAAGATTTCGGCTCGTGGAACATGCCCGGGTCCGAGTGGCATAGCTGTTAGCCTCGCTTTAAACTTCCCCCACCGCCTCGCAGCGCTGTCTGAATGCAGTGAAGGCGAAGAGAGAAAAACAGCGAACGTGCCGCATTTAAATGCATAACAGCCGTACTGCGTATGACTTGGTTTTATATTTCATATTTTTCAACAACATATATCACGATCAAAACAAGTTTTCAGTGTTAACTGATTATATTTGTCGTGCTGAAGACACTTACGGACAGAGTTTCGCACTCAAGTTGCCACATAATCGTGACTTATTTAGGTTCATAATCAAAGAAAGGTCTTTCACACAAAAATGTCGATCGAAATATTATAGCATTTTTGTAACGTCATTATGAAGACTTGGAAAATCAATCCGAGAAAAGCAGTCTTGCCGTCATGGACAGTATTAACGTAAAAAATATTTTCATTTAAAACTGGTATTACCTTGCAGGTGAAACAGTTACATCTGCAGATGCATAGGGGCACTTTCAACTGAAACGGCCTTGAAACCAGTTAAAAAATAAAAAAAAGATGTACGACTGACATTGTGCTCAAAACCTTCATAAAACTACCGTTGTAATTCCTGCAAGGCCATAATGAGTTCTTCAAACCGTGCGCTTTCTTCAACGCCAGTGACATTATGGAACTGGATCGTCTTTGTCATGATGTGTCCCTTCTACAACGCGATTTTCTTTTTAAATGTAACGTCAAATCAGAAAGAAGTTACCTTGCCATGTCTTACTGCGGGCAAGGTGCGTTCAAGCCCACTTAAAATGCAAAGTCAGCAATCCATTCCGGATGTTCTAATTTTCGTTCCTGCACTCCCTTTTCCTTCATAAATTCTGCATTAGCGAGATTTAGATCAAAAAATCGGTCCACGGATGCCCCTTGACTTAACCAACACATCCTGCAGTAGTATATAAAATGTCCATAATCTTCTTTCGTTTCCACTGAAAACTGTTGCAACAGAAAATGGAATAATGCGCGACTTCAGAAATTTTACTATTCGTACCACCAAATTCTTCAAGTGCTCCATGCATGCAAATGTAGCACAAAGCGCTTCTTGATGTACTATCATGCGCAAAAGTATCCGAACGACATGAATTGTGATCCGCCTGACTTGAATGCAGCCATAACGTAGCTGCCTTTGCGGTACAGCCGTTCGACTGTACAAAATGGATTCCACGAGAGACCACAAGACAACACTGTTCTTTAAGGCAATCAGTGCGAAGTAACATCACACCATGATTCTGCAAAAAGTAGAAAAACACGTAATTAAAGATGAGTTAGTCCCTAACGCTTGTACAGGTTACAATGATTTTCAAAAGCGTTACCATCTGATTAAATCTCAAACAACTAACTATGGGCCGGCCGCTGTGGCCGAGCGGTTCTAGGGACTAAAGTCTGGAAACGCACGACCGCTACGGCTCAGGTTCGAATCCTGCCTCGGGCATGGATGTGTGTTATGTCCTTAGGTTAGTTAAGTTTGGTAATGCTAAGTTCTAGGGGACTAATGACTTCAGATGTTAAGCCCATAGTACGCAGAGCCATTTTTGAATAACCAAGTATGGCACATAAAATATGTAGCAATCCTTAAACAAAGTAAACGTTTGCATGAGCAAGATATTCTGAGATAATGTCTGGAGCAATAAAGGTTTATGACAGTTCGAAGTATTTATCCTCTGTATAAGGTTTTACTGCACCTGCTAAATGTCCCAGTAGGATTGGTTTTGCATAAACTGGTCGTTACAGGAACCAGTTAAAGAAAACTCTGTAAACAGCGGTAAACACCGCTGTATTAATGGAGTGTAATCAGTTACGTCACTGTACTAATTATTCATGAAGAATTATTTGCCCACAAGTTTGAACTATAAACGACATGACGAAATTATTTGTTCTGGATCTGGACAAAAACCCAGCAGACGTAGTCACTACTAACGAAAATACACTTTCACACCTGCCCGAGACTTGATCAAGACAATGATCATCAGTGCTGACTAGCAGTAAAGAGACGTGAAATATAAAGGTTTTTACCAGTATTATTTAACACATCTGAACTTGAAACGCAATGACAAAATTATTACTACTACATCAAAACCTTTATCGCCCTGTTAACTAAGCACAAAAGACGTTTAATATACTCTCCTTCACACGTAACCAAGTATGCATGTGCTGAAAACTGGAATGCCATAATTTAAAATGTTGTCACGATATTTTCTACACTTCACGTTATCGTATTGTTAACTAAGTAAAATTAGATGCTAGAAATCGAATTTATTTACCAGCAGCGAGCTGTATCGATATGAGATGAGGGTACAGTTTGTTTCGCTTGCCCGGGAATCGAACCCGGTGCGTACTGTCGCTGTTTTCCGTCCATAAATAGACGTTAAGTATCAACTGCTTGCTCACCAGTAGTGAGACGCTCGCCATGTTTCACTAGAAATAACGGAACCTATCGTTATTGTTGACTATTGATGAACAGATACTGATTATGAAAATTATTTTTCGGTTGTAGGTCAATGTGCACATGCTAGGGCGTAAAATGAAATTATGCATACCTTTGTGCTAGACCAGGATTTCAACCCAGACCCAAATTCGAATTCCAGCCGAGGGCCAAATAATTACAACGTCTCAAGTTCAGATTAAATATGAACACTGTAACGAAATAACCATTCCTAAATTAAATGAAATAAACTTTTTAGTGCTAGTTTACTGGCGACAGAGTTTGTGCCTTCGTCTGCTGCCGCCTTTGTTATGGTTACATTTAAACGTGCTCTGACGCTGTTAGTAGCGAAGGGATATTGTATTTAATGAGGATTCTAAACCACTGTGCGACCTAACAAAAAAAAATGGTTCAAATGGCTCTGAGCACAATGAGTCTTAACAGCTGAGGTCATCAGTCCCCTATAACTTAGAAGTACTTAAACCTAACTGACCTAAGGACATGAGACACATCCATGCCCGAGGCAGGATTCGAACCTGCGACAGTAGCGGTCTCGTGGCTTCAGACTGATGCGCCTAGAGCCGCCTGGCCACTCCGGCCGGCGCGACCTAACATTCTGGACTTGGCGTTTCCATAGGTGAATTAGATCTTTTGGTGAATGTTAAAAATGGACGCCATGATGAGAATCGAACCTATACGCCGTAATTATCAAAATACGATCAACCCAGCAGACTACCGCAACTAACAATTGGCAATGTCCTGATTGTGTTGTTGCGTCCGACTATGCGCCTAGAAGCTGTGAAAAAATCCGCCTCTCTCGATTAATTGGTTAATTACCTTCTAGTTTCTAATGCGGGCATTATTCTAATCCCATGACTGCGTGATATAAGGACCATTCTAGTCTTCATAGCACCGATTTGATGGCAATATGAATTTTTTTCTATGACAACTAATGTTTTAGTTCGAGAAGTACAACTGCAGCGTGTGAGGTTACCAGATAATTCGATGATTAATGTCATCTTCATTATGCTGCTACTACACATGTGATTGAAGGAAAGGTATATGCTGTTTCATCATTTTTAGAACCATCCGCCAAAATATAGTAATTATGTAGTTCCTTCCATGTTTAGGGAATACTTTTCGATTTAATGTCGGAATATTCAATTCTTCGTTAATCACATTAAAATTAAATTAATTGCTGAAACCTTTATTTGAGAGCAGAAATTGTGTTGCTTTTCTTTATTTATTTGTGGTTAGCAAGGATGCTTGTAAAATGCGAAATCTGGTGGTAAAACACTATTCAAAATGCAGGGATGTTAATGTCTGCCGTTAAATGTCAAGTGTATGCTTTACAGATGACTTGGTCAGACTGTTGTGAATCATATGGGAGTTACATTGATGCTGATTAATATCTCCCTCATTTTTGTGTGTCGTGTTTAAGAAACTACCGAAAAGACCATATGCAGTATGCAATATAGTAATAAAAATTGATTACAACTTATCATGATAACGGTACAAAAAAGTCTGCCTTGTTAAGGCCAAATACCAGAAACCATTAGGAATTAGCAAGAGAAAGTTAAAAAATCATTCAATGCCACACATAAGTCAATATTATTGATAGAAGCAGAAAAAAAGGGATTAACATGTGTGAAATTCTGTAAATGATGTGTCTATACATTCACGGACTAGAGAATAGAGGTAGCGATATAAAGAAAGAGAGGTTTTCATTCGATGTCTTTATTGATTATTGATCTGCCTTCGTGATTCTATTTTACAGAGGAGGAAAAAGTATTGTTCAGAATTACATGTCCAAACACTTTACCCCTTTGCTATCAGCCATATGCAACAAACCTCGCCTCATTGTCGCCTCAATCGTAGATTCGTCAGCTAAAGTTCGACGCAAATAGCGAAACCAGCTGCAGTTTCTGTTGAAACGAGCTTCCCGGAATCAAGATTATTCATTTGATACCGTCTATATCATCCTCTAAGGGAGAATCATTCAGGATATTTAATGAGAATGATAAGATGTTAGTGAGTGAATTTAGAAGGAAACTGTTGCACCAGTCCAGTAAGTAATTCGAAGGTCACGTTGCTGCCAAATGTATGCTGCAATGTTGCCAATTCTCTATTAAACCGGTGACAGCAAGAAGACGCCTTAAGATGTGTCTCAATATCAGTATTGCTTCGCACGTTCCTGCTTTTCTCCAAAATCCTAACTGATCTTCACCAAAGTTGGCTTCTACCGGTTATTGCATTCTTATGTAGAGAAATAGTGTTAGCATTTTGCAGCCGTGAATATTAAACTAATAGTTCAATAATATTCACATCTGCCGGCACCTGCTTTCTGTGGAATTGTAATTATTATATTCTTCTTGAAGTCTGTTGGTGTTTCACCTGTTCATACATCTTACACACCAAATGTTCAAATGTGTGTGAAACTTTATGGGACTTTACTGCTAAGGTTATCAGTCCCTAAGCTTACACACTGCTTAACCTAAATTATCCTAAGGACAAACACACACAACCATTTCCGAGGGAGGATTCGAACCTCCGCCGATCCATGACTGCAGCGTCTTAGACCGCTCGGATAATCCCGCGCAGCTCTTACACGCCAGGCGGAAGAGTTTTGTCATGGCGGGATCTCCTAAGGCTATTAGTATTTCTGACGGAGCGTCGTCTACTCCCAAGGCCTTGTTTCAACTCTTTCAGTGCTCTGTCTGAATCTTCTCGCAGTATCATGTCTCCCACCTTATCTACGTCTACGTCTCGTCCAATTTCTATAATAAGTTCATCTTCTCGTGTATAATCCGTCCCGTTTCAGTTTTCCCTTCTTTTCTTAGGGATGGTCTTCTATCTGAACTCTTGATGTTCATACACTGCTTCTCTTTTCTCCACAGGCCTGGGGTCACCTCATTTTTCCATTATTGACCGGAGCTTTTATTCAGTGAATGTGGCGAAATGGTTCTTCATAATCGATAAATGATAGGGGGTGTATGGTCAAACTGAATTTTTGCATTTCTTGTGTAATTTGTTTCTGAATGAATACGTCGTCGGCGAAGTACCTGGTAATTTCCAAGAATGTTTGCCTACGAAAGCCGCGGGCTCCAAAAGATAGATATCGAACGTGCGATTGTAAATCGATCACACGACTGGGGTGTCGGGCGTTATGAGAATGTTCAAAGTGGTCACCATAACAACGACAAAAGAAGAGCTTTACTAAAATACTCCTAATTACAAAGGAAACGACTTACTTCACTCGTCGTTGACGCTGTCGTTATGAGAAAGTCCATTTTATGTTTATGCTTCGGGAAGAAATCTCTTTTTGCCATAACCTGGCTAGACTCTGTCAATGTCACACAAAATATGGGTAGAGTATCACATGGGTCAACTTTTCCTTGCAGCCGCAAGTTATAGAAATACAGATACTGAAACAAATACAGTTGGTGTCTTTCTCCTGGACGCATTTCTCTTTTAATGGAATATTTCACTGATTTCCACAGCCGCTGTTCTGCGTGTGCACAATGGGGTCGTCCGAAGACACGAACTCTACACAATGGTTGACTAACTTGTGGTTGAATCCTTCTAGTTTCAGTGTCTGTAGTCACTTTGGTACCGGAAGTATAACTACCTTGTCTCTGGTGAACACAAAGTACAAATTACTTCCGGGGCTCTCGTTCTAAAGCACCGTATACCCAAATATGTTTGATTTCATTCTTTAAAGGTCGTCCTCCCTGGTTTTTCTTTGTTTCTATGTGCTATTAGTCGACTTCAACAACTTTATTTGGCCCACTGATCGGTACAGTGTCTTTCGTCACTATTATATACAAAACCCGAAGTAGTCGCACACGGTATTGGTAGATAAGTCAGTTTCCGGGGCTGTTGCTTGGAGGATGTAGTCCCTAATCCAGAAAGACACAAAAATTATGCTGGTCTGGATCGATAATTTGGAATAGTCAAACCATGAATTCTTCCTGATAGTCGTTTGTCTACCACAGTTCGCCCAATGAAATTGTGAAGGCATTTCACTATCAGAACTCTTCTTACGAACTTTTATAGAGTTCGCCCCACCGCAATTTGCACAGTCCCTCCTTTCGTCATCAGGTATTAGTCTATATTTCCGACAAAAATCCAAACTGTTTTCTACATTGCATAAGCATGGAGTTAGATGCTTTCACGTCAGGCAATCGGCAGAAGAAACGTCTACAATACCAGACATCCCACTCACTACCGACATAAATCGTTTGAGTAGCAACTCACAAATAATTTATCATAACGCCAGCCACCACAGTCGCGTGATCGATTTACAATCGCATCTTCGATGTCTATCTTTTGGAGCTCGACCGGCCGGAGTGGCCGTGCGGTTCTAGGCGCTGCAGTCTGGAACCGAGCGACCGCTACGGTCGCAGGTTCAAATCCTGCCTCGGGCATAGATGTGTATGATATCCTTAGGTTAGTTAGGTTTAGTTAGTTCTAAGTTCTAGGCGACTGATGACCTCAGAAGTTAAGTCGCATAGTGCTCAGAGCCATTTGACCAACCATTTTGGAACTCGCGTCTTCGATGGACAGACATTCTTGGAAATTACCCAGGACCTTCCTTTAAGGAAGCCGATACGTTTGTACGATATATTTTGGGTAAGCTATCGACCGTACTTTGACTAGTTCTTTAGCTCGCCGCAGTAGCACGCTACTTGCGGATGGGTGGCCTCTAGACCGTTTACAAACGCGAAAGAGAAGGGAAGGGCTTGGGCGATACATTGGCGGCCAGTCTACTTGAGGCAAGGAATACGTAACGGTCGCCTCGGACAGTGGAGAGTGTTGAGTTTGAAATGTGATATGTTTTCTTTTTTCGATGTGTCTACATGGTAATCCTTCTTTCCTGACACTTCCACTCCTGTTGTGGGACATTCAAATCGATGGAGCCAGTTTTTAATTCCACCACGAAAGTACTTCATCGAAGAGTACCCTCTGCGAGGCTGTTTCCTAGTTATTACGAGCATTCAACGTAAGTTGAAAGTGAGCTGCGTCTCCTGTATCGCGAAACAACTCAGTTGCACTAAAGGCGAGTGTATTTACTGGTCAACGGGGTAGTTCGGCTGCCCGCTGATTTATGTGCTCCTTTTGTTCAAAATTGCAGTGGGAGTGTCAACGGTAACTTCGGCCTGTTTTAGGTGATTTGACTTCGTTTGTAACTGTTACGCCGCCTGTTCTGCATTCTGTTATAGACTGCTTGGTCTTTAATCGCCTGGACTGTGGCACTCGGCAACTGATTATTCAATTTCTGAATTCATTGATGTCGTAAGTGACAGGAAAGATACAAAACTAATTACTTCTCTTAGATGGTATCTAATAGTTTCAAGATACTATAGTATGTGCGGCAATGTTATTTTTCCGGTTTAGAGATCTAGCACTTAAATGTTTTTATTCCATCTGTCTAGAACTTACAGGACCACCTATTGCGACCGATTCTGAGTATAAATGCCTGCTTCTAGACAAAGTTTCCAGGGCGTTTTTTATCGGTATAAAACTTGTGTTGTCATTTGACCTGCATCATTGGCCGTCTGTTTGTACAATGGTACGGTGTTTGTTCTAAATACTGGCGTCTGTAAAATAAATTTTGATATTTCATTGTATAAATTGATCTTTGGTGTTCTAAAGGTTTTTTTATGCTAAAATATCTCCTTATTGGTGCTCTAAATATTAAATCCTCTCAAATCGAGTTTACTTGGTGGCGCTTTCTGTTTAAATATCCGATTTTAAACCGTTTTGATTTTGACGCCATTACAATTCACTATTTATATGAGTAAGCAACGTCTGCCTTATGTAAATTCGTCTGTGCTGCAATAAAACTGTGAAAACGTTTGAGCTGAGTCTGTGTCAAGTTGTTTACCATTCCTGGGTTCCTAAATCCTAATCATTTCAGAGGTCTGCTTGCTGCTCTAATAAAATTGAATCAGAGATGATTCGAAGCCTCTAATTATTTTGCTATAGATCTTGAAAGAAACACTCACAATACTCTTCCTCCTTTAATTGTTTCTGCTATTTCTGTCTCCTACTCTAAACAGTGAAATAATTTTAGTATCTCTCCATTCTTATGCTATTTCACCTGTATACCTCATTTCCATTTCTCTGTCACTTCACGTGTAGGCCAACACATCTTCCATGAATACCTGTGTGCCTGCCTTACTACTTTTTTGGTTTATATTTCTGATTTCATTATATTTTTCTTTAGGTTCCTCAGCCTGTTTCTGAACTCCTTATTTGTTTCATTTTTATTTCCTTTGACTTCTTCTACCGCTTCGTTCCAAATTTTCACTTAACGACATTTTTTGGCGTAGCTTAGTCAACCTGCAATGATATAGAGTCCTTAGACACTGTTATTGGAGCAGATGCACTTTAAAAGTTTTGTCTGAGTTTCTTTCATTTTTCCTCTTTTTCTATTTTTTTCAATCTTTCCCATAGCTGGATCTGTGATTTAACAAGATCATGATCCTTAATTACGCCCATCCGCCCTCACCCTTATATAGTTTTTTGTCTACCAACTTTGAAACTAGATTTTTATCGTATATATATATATATATATATATATATATATATATATATATATATATATATATATATATATATATATATATTACTTTCAGTTCATTAAAAGCAACGAACTCGAGTTTTACTCTATTGCTTTTTAATGGTACCTTCTCCACTGCCGCCGATCAGCTGGTGGATGGATTCTTTACTTGTTCCTGCATCTAGGTCTCCTGCCAAGACGCAATGGTCAGTGTTGTTTATTTCATTCAGCTGTTTAAGTTGTTCTTCGCCGTAATAGTCTGTTTTTTTCTATCTTTCCTTGCTCTGGTGTGTGGGTCCGTATAACTGTGAGATTTCCTCTGTCAAATTTTACTCTTACTGTGATTATCGTTTAATTTATTAGCACGTACTGCCGTAGCTTATATTCCAATTTTCTGTCTATCATAATTTCCACTCCACTTACTCACTGCTATTCCACTGTATAACATAAAGTGGGCTTCTAAATCTCCAGTACTTTTCAACTTCTTTTTCATTTCTATAATCACTGCTGTATTGATATTATAATCTTTGAGTACTTTGTGAAGCTCAGTCTCGTTTGTCCCCAGGCCCTGTATGTATCATGTGACAACAAAGAATGTGTCTTTTATTGTGCAATTCTTAGCACTTTCCTTGCCTGGTCGTCGTCTATGACAGGAAAGAGAACAGAAGTCTGGCCCAAGCAAGTGGAAGCAATGTCAGGCATAGCTAAGGACCCATGTAGCTGTCACCCACATGCTTCCAAAAGGGCTCTGGAGGATCTCTTACCTACTGACCATACTGGTCTGACCCAACCAGAGCATTGCTCCTGACGGTACACCTCTGTGAATCACTGAGACACACAAATCTCCTCAACATGTCAAGGCGGTAGTCTGCGAGGAGGAGTCTGATGCTCAGATATCTGATACTCCTCATTACTTACGTCTTTGTTCAAGTTACTCTTGGTCCATGTTCCATGCACATCAGACTTTATTTTATTCAGTATGTCCTATAGTGCTCTACCTTTAATTTAGGCTAGCTATGTCATCAGCGAATCTTACCATTGACATTCTTTCACCCTGAATTTTAATCCCACTCCTGATCGTTTTATGCCCATCGTTGCTTCTTCGATGAATGGATTGAACAGCAGAAGGAAAGGCTGCATCCCCGTCCTACATCCTTTTTATTTATTTATTTATTTATGCTTTTATTTTACCTGGCAAGATTAGGGCCTTCAGGCCCTCTCTTACACCTAACGAGGCATACTCAGATTGAACGTTTAATCTGAGTTCTTCGTTCTTGGCCTTCTTTTCTTATCGATCCTTCTTGGTTCTTGTACATTTTAAACATTACCTCCCTTTCCTGTAACATACATCTCTTTTCTGACAATTTCGAATACCTTGCTTTGTTTTACATTGTGAAGCTTATTCTTGTTCCAAAATCATATGAGCGTGTATTCATTTTTCTCTTGTCTTGCTTCCATATATCGCACGTCAGCTGAACCGCCTCAGTGCTCCACAACTGCTAGAGTGCTTCTTTCAAGAGGTGCGACATGTGTGTTGTCTGATAAGGATAGGGTGATTATCTTCGAGAAGATGTATGAGGGAACGTGACCAGTAATCAGTACATTACGTTACTTTTACGAGGTGTCAGACACAGAGACATCTCTTTAGGGTGGTCTACGAGTTAATTTTAACAGGGCAGTGCATGTCTAAAATTGGCCACCTGGGTTTAGAATTCTCAACATTTACTTATTTTTCTTCTCATCAGAAACCTTGGTACTGAAATTCCCACTATGAGGTGCGGACCCAGTCTTCATTTCTCCACCACCCCTCCCCCATTTAAATTATAAATTGTCATCAACCACACTTGCAGTTTGCAACATGTAAATGCTGTTGTACTATTTTAATGACAATATTACAATAAAATATGCAAAATGTTTTAATATAATATGAGAGGCGCTATAATAGTTTCCGTTTGCATACATTGCTGCAGCTATACAAATAGTGTATATGCAACCCAGCGCGACCACAATGCAGGTCTGTAAGCACCAAGATGTATGCAAGGGGTTTGTGTGGCCTTCGAACGCAAACTTTTTTATCTCTTCTTATAACAGTAATAACTTATTAACATCCATGTTTAGTGCTTAGTGCTTTACTTTGCATAACTTCCAAGGAATTTCAGTTCACAGTATACTTTATTTGAAAAGTATTTGTTAGAAAATATGACAAGTTTCTGGGACCCGTGACTGCTTTAAAAATCGTAGTAACAGGCTCTCAAAACGTGTTATTTTGCACGATACAAAATCTCTGTGCACACTCACCATTATCTTGTGGACACAGATCTGGAGACTACAGCTGCGGAAGGGAGTAAGTGAATGGAATGCTGAGTCTGTTGATGATGAACTAGAGACTTGAAATTTGAAACACAACTCAGAACTGCACGAGAATGCAATATTAACTTGCTTTCTTGTAGGTCTGTTCGGTAGTGATGGGAATGGGGACGAAAAACTTTGGCAAAACCTGACGTTTCGGCTGCCCTACAGAACCCACATATTGTGTGGACAGTAGCTAAATGTGTTCCACGTGATATACGAGTGGACGTGTATGGCTGAGCAGACAGATGATGTTGTGGTTGGAGGGGAAGAGGAGATACATATTGCTCTCTTGTCTGTGCATCTGCTCAGTATAAATTTTGCAAGTGATTGAAAACTAACGCTCAAACGAGATAGCGTCTTGAAATTTTACACGTAATTCAGGACTGGTTGGCAAAGCACCATTAATGTGCTTTTTTGTCTGGTGTATGGTGGAGGGTGCTTTAGCTACCACTGACATTTCGCAACGAACAGGAGACTGAAACGTTTCAACATAGCTCAAAAGTGGGTGACAATGCAATATTAACTCGCTTTCTTGCCCTGTTCCAGTCGAATGGGAAGAATGACAGTTGGTAATCCTCCGTGTGAGCTCGAATCTTTATAATTTTTACCTTCATGGTCATTTTGGAAGATGTACATGGAGGAAGCGATATTTGGTTAACTCAGGTGAAGAGAAGTTGAAATAAATCTGTAATTTACCTGATTAGTCTGTGTAATCTTATCAAAATTTTTGAAATCAACTGAAAAAGTGAAAAGGAGAGAATAATTATTTAAATAAAAATTGGTTTATAATACTATTTTTTTAAATTGAATTAAAAGGTATGAAATAATGTAGATTAATTCTTACAAAGAAGAAGACACTATTAATACTTCTATTTATTTAAGTAAATAGCGCCGTAACCGCTTTCGAACTGGCGAGTTCATCATCAGGCGGCTGTTCAAATGATTTGTAAGATACACTTTACATAACCGTCAGTTTTCGATTTTTATTCTTCCACTGACGATTATGTAAAGTGTATCTTGCAAATCATGTGAACAGCCGTCTGATGACGAACTTGCCAGATCGAAAGTCTTCTTCTTTGTAAGAATCTTCCTACATTAATTATACACAGCCACGGTCTCACTATGTCAGTTTTAGACAAAACAGTATTAGGTATAAAATAGTTTCTCACACCCACATACAGATTCCTAGCAACATGCAGCTAGACCTGAGAACGTGTGAATATGAATTGTGAGTAGCTATAACATACACTCCTGGAAATGGAAAGAAGAACACATTGACACCGGTGTGTCAGACCCACCATACTTGCTCCGGACACTGCGAGAGGGCTGTACAAGCAATGATCACACGCACGGCACAGCGGACACACCAGGAACCGCGGTGTTGGCCGTCGAATGGCGCTAGCTGCGCAGCATTTGTGCACCGCCGCCGTCAGTGTCAGCCAGTTTGCCGGGGCATACGGAGCTCCATCGCAGTCTTTAACACTGGTATCATGCCGCGACAGCTTGGACGTGAACCGTATGTGCAGTTGACGGACTTTGAGCGAGGGCGTATAGTGGGCATGCGGGTGGCCGGGTGGACGTACCGCCGAATTGCTCAACACGTGGGGCGTGAGGTCTCCACAGTACATCGATGTTGTCGCCAGTAGTCGGCGGAAGGTGCACGTGCCCGTCGACTTGGGACCGGATCGCAGCGACGCACGGATGCACGCCAAGACCGTAGGATCCTATGCAGTGCCGTAGGGGACCGCACCGCCACTTCCCAGCAAATTAGGGACACTGTTGCTCCTGGGGTATCGGCGAGGACCATTCGCAACCGTCTCCATGAAGCTGGGCTACGGTCCCGCACACCGTTAGGCCGTCTTCCGCTCACGCCCCAACATCGTGCAGCCCGCCTCCAGTGGTGTCGCGACAGGTGTGAATGGAGGGACGAATGGAGACGTGTCGTCTTCAGCGATGAGAGTCGCTTCTGCCTTGGTGCCAATGATGGTCGTATGCGTGTTTGGCGCCGTACAGGTGAGCGCCACAATCAGGACTGCATACGACCGAGGCACACAGGGCCAACACCCGGCATCATTGTGTGGGGAGCGATCTCCTACACTGGCCGTACACCTCTGGTGATCGTCGAGGGGACACTGAATAGTGCACGGTACATCCAAACCGTCATCGAACCCATCGTTCTACCATTCCTAGACTGGCAAGGGAACTTGCTGTTCCAACAGGACAATGCACGTCCGCATGTATCCCATTCCACCCAACGTGCTCTAGAAGGTGTAAGTCAACTACCCTGGCCAGGAAGATCTCCGGATCTGTCCCCCACTGAGCATGTTTGGGACTGGATGAAGCGTCGTCTCACGCGGTCTGCACGTCCAGCACGAACGCTGGTCCAGCTGAGGCGCCAGGTGGAAATGGCATGGCAAGCCGTTCCACAGGACTACATCCAGCATCTCTACGATCGTCTCCATGGGAGAATAGCAGCCTGCATTGCTGCGAAAGGTGGATATACACTGTACTATTGCCGACATTTTGCATGCTCTGTTGCATGTGTCTATGTGCCTGTGGTTCTGTCAGTGTGATCATGTGATGTATCTGACCCCAGGAATGTGTCAATAAAGTTTCCCCTTCCTGGGACAATGAATTCACGGTGTTCTTATTTCAATTTCCAGGAGTGTATTTGTCAAATTGAAACCAAAAGACGTCGGACGCACGCAACACAAAATTAATGTATGAAGAGTTCGTCTCCTTACTATTAGCTGTTGAGTGCGCCCCACGTTTTTCATTTTAAACCTTACAAGTATTTCGTAGCTATTAAGGATTCACAGCAACAAGTTCTCAGGGCTGTCTGTGTGGAACTAGATAAGTGTATAGGACTAGTAGAAATTATTTTATACTTTTTAGTATGGTTTAAGAACTTGGCGAGTTAAACTTTAATGTATATTTCAATAGTTAATTTTTTTCTTCTTATTGTAGATTGTTCCTATAGACTTGCGAGTCATGGAGGATTTGTTGTTGCCAACATATGCGCTCAGCCTATGAAAGGCTGCCTTTCCTGGCCGGAAAACTGTCTGTTGCGGGCCAGGCAGCAAGCCCCGTCCCTTGTGCAAGCTCTCAAGCAAACAACTCAAATGTCTGCTGTGTTAAGCATAGGTTGCAGTTTCTAGAATCCCTTGCAATTCTAGAGACTTACTTTTCATGATGATTTGTTCTTTCAAAGTTTGAGGACCAGTTTTGAAAACTGATTATGTACATAAAAGTGTTAGCCCATTTCCAAAATACTTTTGAGAGACTTCGCGACGTGAACTTATCGCCCCCTCCCCCCCCCCCTCCCCGCCCTCCATTGGATCCGTATCTGCCCTTGAATTCTGGTGTTTTACATGGGGCACGTCTGTCTACAATGCTCGATAACTCGACTCCTAACTTCCATTGTCGAGTTTATTTTGGATGCACTTTGGAAACTTGCAAATTGTGACCTCTGAGAGATCGAAAGCCGTGCCGCCTCTCGACGAGCCGCGGAGGCGGCGCTGCGAGCGCGCAGAACAAACGAGAAGCGGCGCTGATTGCGCGAGCCGTGCGCTGCGGCGTGGCCGCGGTGTGCAGCGGCGCGGGCGGGCGCGCCACCCACTCTGCGAGGCGCGGAGCCACACGTCGGCCGGCTCCGGCCACCGGTGCGCACACCTCGTTACGGCGCGGCGCACAGCGAAAAGTCACGTAGCGGCGCGGCGGGAGGCTCTGGGCAGCTAACGACCCGCGGGCGAGGCGCGGCGCGGCGCGGCGCCTCCATCCATCACACGCACCGCCACCAGCCGGCAGCCCGCGCGCCCTCGTTACGCCGGACGCCGACCGCTGCCTCCGGTCACGCCGGCCAAACCATCGCGCGGCGCACACCGACAGCCCGCCGCCTTCCGTCTCGCTGGACACCACGGGAGGTTGCCTCTCATCGTAGAGCACCTAAAGCAGTGCTTCCCAACCTTTCTAACACAATTCTCCCTCACTGCAATCAGATGTTAGCTGGTATTCCCCACCCCGACCTCCCTACCCTTTCACCGTCACCATCAACAATATTAGTACCTAAATGAAACAAAAAAATTCTTTGAACACTTTTATTTTTAAAGTGACTAAATATAAATAATATCACTCACAAAGGAGTTACAGACATTGACTTAAAGGGGGCACTCATTTAAATCAGTGACGGAAGTTGAAATTTCTGCTGGACAGGAATTTGATCCCCGATTTCCCGCTTTACACAAGTGGTCACCTTAACCGCTCTAGCTATGTGCACACGACTAATGGCCAAACGCAAATTTCCGTATATCGACGTATACGCGTCACACATATTATGTAACCCCTACAAAGTAGGACACTTTAATTCAAAGTCGCTTGCCCGGTATCGCTGGATAAATACGACATTGCATTGCCTTTGTTGTTGAGAAGAACGATGCAGTATCCCTTTGGCCATACGTTCCGCAGTTCCCCATTCCTCAGTTACCATTTCTTCATCCTCACTAATGCGGAGGCAAAACTCTTTTACTGAAAGATCTTTGCTTTACATGTTCTGGGAGGAGGTAGTTGTTGTTGTGGTCTTCAGTCCTGAGACTCGTTTGATGCAGCTCTCCATGCTACTCTATCCTGTGCAAGCTTCTTCATCTCCCAGTACTTACTGCAACCTACATCCTTCTGAATCGGCTTAGTGTATTCATCTCTTGGTCTCCCCCTACGATTTTTACCCTCCACACTGCCCTCCAATGGTAAACTTGTGATCCCTTGATGCCTCAGAACATGTCCTACCAACCGGTCCCTTCTTCTTGTCAATTTGTGCCAGCAACTCCTCCACAATTATATTCAATACCTCCTCATTAGTTATGTGATCTACCTAGCCGTGCGGTTCTAAGCGCTACAGTCTGGAGCCGAGCGACCGCTACGGTCGCAGGTTCGAAACCTGCCTCGGACATGGATGTGTGATGTCCTTAGGTTAGTGAGGTTTAATTAGTTCTAAGTTCTAGGCGACTGATGACCTCATAAATTAAGTCGCACAGTGCTCAGAGCCATTTGAACCATTTCATCTACCCATCTAATCTTCAGCATTCTTCTGTAGCACACATTTGGAATGCTTCTTCTACTTGTCCAAACTATTTATCGTCCATACATGGCTACACTCCATGCTAATACTTTCCGAAACAACTTCCTGACACTTAAATCTTTACTCGATGTTAACAAATTTCTCTTCTTCAGAAACGCTTTTCTTGCCATTGCCAGTCTACATTTTATGTCCTGTCTATTTCGACCATCATCGGTTATTTTGCTCCCCAAATAGCAAAACTCATTTACTACTTTAAATATCTCATTTCCTAATCTAATTCCCTCAGCATCACCCGACTTAATTCGACTACATTCCATTATCCTAGTTTTGCTTTTGTTGATGTTCATCTTATATCCTCCTTTCAAGACACTATCCATTCCGTTCAACTGTTCCTCCAAGTCCTTTGCTGTCTCTGACAGAATTACGATGTCATCGGCGAACCTCAAAGTTTTTATTTCTTCTCCATGGATTGTAATACCTACCCCGAAATTTTCTTTTGTTTCCTTTACTGCTTGCTCAATATACAGATTGAATAAAATCGGGGAGAGGGTCTACAACCCTTTCTCACTCACTTCCCAAGTACTGCTTCCCTTTCATGCCCCTCGTCTCTTATAACTGCCATCTCGTTTCTGTACAAATTGTAAATAGCCTTTCGCTCCGTGTATTTTACCCCTGCCACCTTTAGAATTTGAAAGAGAGTATTCCAGTCGACATTGTTAAAAGCTTTCTCTAAGTCTACAAATGCTAGAAACGTAGGTTTGCCTTTCCTTAATCTTTCTTCTGAGATACGTCGTAAGGTCAGTATTGCCTCACGTGTTCCAACATTTCTACGGAATCCAAACTGATCTTCCCCGAGGTCGGCTTCTATCAGTTTTTCCATTCGTCTGTAAAGAATTCGCGTTAGTATTTTGCAGCTGTGATTTATTAAACCGATAGTTCGGTAATTTTCAGATCTGTCAACACCTGCTTTCTTTTGGATTCGAATTATTATATTCTTCTTGAAGTCTGGGGGTATTTCGCCTGTCTCATCCATCTTGCTCACCAGTATGGTGCACGAAAAGAAAAGAATTGTCAAAAAAATGGGCTCTAAAATACATGTGTTTGAGCAGTTGTTAAGTGAAGATGAACAACTGGTGGTAGCTCTTAAAGTATGACCTATATACCCCATGTTTACTGAACTTTTTTCTTGTTTTGGTCCATATTATTACCCCTCAAAGTATGGAAGACTAAGGCTTTTAGTAGAAAATATTTCAAATGTCGAAGATGAGGTACTGCTCACAGCTCCAAAAGTATTCATTTTAGAGCCATGTTTACCAGACGTTTTTGCTTCGAATGATAGTTTCTGTCACACCCCTAAATACTGACGATTTGTCCTGGGACATTCTGTATTAGATCACTTAACACCAAGCTACAGTCATCGGCTACTAAAGCATGTAGCTGGTGCTCCTCTTGAAACACGGAGCCCCTTACTTCGCCTGCACTGGACTCGCTGTCTCTGGCGCGGGAAAAGACAATCACCGCTCCACCTCCACACAGCAGCCATACCCCATGCTGACCATTAGCGATGTCCTGTAGACAGATCTCCGTGAACCAGCTTGAAGAAGGCTACCCATTCTTGACCGTGCGCCAACTGCCTCTCACTTGCCCATCACTCTCCAGCTAGGCCCCAGCGGTGCTTGCGGTAGTCACGCACGCGCGCAGCCGCCCCTGTGGCGGAGCCAGCATGACATCCGCCGAGCACGACTCTCTGATCGCGGGCAAGACAGATGTGTCACTCGACTCCGCTCAGTGATCAGCCTCATGCTACTCATTGTACTCACATTACGAGTGATATAACGACCCCATCAGCGTGACATCTGGACTTCAGGCTAATGCTCGCTTCCCTCTGTTTGAAGTCGTTTCGTATGAACTCGTTTTTTCCGAGCGTTGAAAGACCAATTCATCGCACCCAACGGAGTCGTGGTGCAACAGTTTCTTCCAGGATCAGGTCTGATCGATAAATACACTCAAAATCCTTGAGTGTCCTACCCTGTTTACTGTCTTCTGTTCATGTTTTTCATAACCGAATGTAGTGTCTTCTCTTGAAATTTGGATTAAGTCCATTCCGGAGAACCACCTAATAATTCAGTGAAAAACGTAATTAACGTTTTATTTTGTTGCTTCCCATGTAATGAGATTTATTTTGACACTAGTATGTCTGCAAAAAGTGCTGATTGTGCTTAATCTTTGGTTAGGGGGACTGATGACGTCAGCAGTTAAATCCCAGCCATTTGAGCCAATCACGTTAAATTTTCCTTTTACTAACAATACTACGGAGATTAAGACAAATGAACGACACTTTGGTGTCTCAAGACAATGTTGTTCTGCCTCCATACAGACGAGACAAGGCCCTACTTGGCAAACGCTAACGACGTGTAAAAACCGAAGCAAATAGTAATACTTCACTGACTGCCCAAGACGCTTTTACACATGAAACAAGTCAAGTGCTTAAAAAACTACCGGACCCCTAAAACACTATTAAAATAAGAATGACACTGAAACTCATATTTTTTTTTAATGAATCAAGAAACTCAGTGCTTAGTTTTTCCAAAGGCTTTCATCAAGCGCCCTCAAGGACCTTACAATAATAGAGACACTGAATAAATTACTTCTCCAAAATCACTAAAGTCAAGTCACAATCCGGCGACACCCCCCGCCGCGACACGATATCCAAAGAATGGCAGTACACTACTGAACTTGAGGCTGAAACGGGAAATCCGCATCAGTACGTGTGACCTGCCAAAACCTATGCCTCGTGCGATGACGGGAAAGTCGCCGAAGCAGAAGGGGAACGCCTCCCTGCCCCCGGAACACCAGAACAGCAACGCTTCAACCGCTGCCGATTCAAGGATGCCAACATATATGTACCAAACAACTTAAAATGCCAATTAAAGATTGTTTTCAAGGAAACCAACTATTAAAATTTCAGTATAGGAGCGGACCGCTCACAAACATCAAAAACTACCTTCCTAGCAGCAACAAGAAAGAATGTACGAGCTCATTTAAAAGAATAATTACATAATAATTCAAACCAAGTTGAAGAAATCGAGGTATATATTTACTGAAGCCTCTCAGGGACTAACAGACGCTGTAGTTTGGATACGCAGCAGATGGCAGATGACCGGTTAAAATATGCACCTATGGCTCGGAGGGGTCTTCGAAATGAGTAAGAGAGTGTGCAAATACAATCATACACACACACACACACACACACACACACACACACACACACACACACACACGATCCATACGTGCGTACATTTAGGCTAAGCGCACACAATTTTAATTATAATCCAAAACCAATAACTCGCCCCAGGAAGAGCCATAAGGTCTACAACAAACTTAATTACAATCAGTAGTATCAAGCAGTCAATGATAACAAACAGTGGTTTCGAGTACCAGATTAACATTGAAAAATACGAGTTTGGTGCTTACAGATGCCTCCAGACTGACACACTAAACCCAAAAATGGGTCACTGAAAGGCATAAAGGAAGTGGATTCCTGGCCAGCTCACACCGGGGCAGAATTAAGTTATTAAGCACAGAATTTAATAAAAAATCTTGATACATTATGAAACATCCCCTTTGAAAAATTAATGAATTACTGTGCTGATAAAGCTCCAAGTTATTTGATTTTCAAACAGCTGCGCAAAACTGAACGTACTCAGACATTTCGCTCTTTACTTATTCTGATCAACATTAAACTGACACACAATATTTTTAGCGCAACGCAATCTGACTTACAAATATCTACAAAAGAATGGTCGTGACTAACAATAACCTATACCTTTCATGAATCACTTACCTCACAAAAATCTTCGTTACTCGAACTACTGCAATAGAGCGAGTGCCACTACTGCCAGCTAAATAAAAGATTCTAACTCCTGAAGGCACTAATTACTGACAGGCATAGTCAGCAGATGAAAGGTTTTGATAGAGAACAAACAATGTATTTACCTTAATAATGTTCAAAAGTTCATGATATCCAGTATACCAAATTTACTCTTTCTGGCGGACACACGTCCAGATCGCCCGCTCTTAAAATTCTGCCAAATTCTAGCAACGGTCAACACTGAAGGAAAACGAGTCCAACGTCAACGGTCTCAACTCGCTGCAGTTGCCAGAACGCCTGGTACTCAGGCACACGCGTCCAGTGCCGGTCGGAGGATGGCATTACGTATCGTGCAGCCGTTATGGCGCCTTCCATGACCACCAGCGGTGTACGTCGGCCCCACATAATGCCACCCCAAAACATCAGGGAACCTCCGACTCGCTGAACTAGCTGGACAGTGGGTCTAAGGCGTTCGGCCTGACCGGGTTACCTCCAAACACGTCTCCGACGATTGTCTGGTTGAAGGCATATGCGACAAGCATCGGTGAAGAGAACGTGATGCGAATCCTGAGGGGTCCATTCGGCATGTTGTTGGGCCCATCTGTACCGCGCTGCGTGGTATCGTGGTTGCAAAGATGGACCTCGCCACAGACATCGGGAGTGAAGTTGAGCATCATGCAGCCTATTGCGCACAGTTTGAGTCGTTACACGACGTCCTGTGGCTGCACGAATAGCATTATTCAACATGGTGGCCTTGCTGTCAGGGTTGCTCCGAGCCTTAATCCGTTGGTAGCAGTCACCCACTGCAGATTTCTTTTACAACAGTTTACTCATCTTAAGATTTACGGTCGCAAATTTTCTTTCATTTCGTAAAAAAAATATTAAAAAATAAACAGGTTATGTGAAAAGAAAGTTATATTGGTGGCTCCTTCCTTCCACGTTTTTCTTAATTCTAGTAAGTACCACGTCTCATATACTGTCGATGGGAGAGTTTGAAATCGGTGTAGTATTCCAAAGATGATTAATAATAAATTATTTCTGGGGTAGTGTTAACCATTATACCATACAGAGATTAAATGTTTCGTCTCTGTGTGCCCGAACAGCTTGTGTGTGTGTGTGTGTGTGTGTGTGTTTAGCACTTCTACGTTCACGATGAAATGCTGTTGAGGAGTGCTTTTGTACTGTGGTTGTGGGCCGCTTAAAACAAGTTTTCGAAGGCCGAAGTTTGCCGGTTTTTCCTTCTGCTCCTGTATCCGGCAAGTCGCGGAAGCCAGCAAGACGAGACAAATGCGGCAATAAGTTGTGTGGTATTTGTCGCACGCCAGGCCCACTGTCGGGGGTGTGGGGGCGTGCTCGCGAGACAGATCGCGGGGCGCGATAGCGCAACTCGCGCCGGCAGCTGTGGCCGACAATGGCCGAGTAATCGCTGCCGCCGGCCTTTTATAGCTGTCGGGAAACCCCTCCCCCGCCCACTGGAGCTCGCGTGGTCAGTGCTCGACCGGGTCGAGTTCCGCTCGAGAGGGCCGTTACCACAGTCGTAAACCAGTTAGCGCCTCCCCCGCGTCGCCGCCACCGCCTTCCAAGTTCCGTACTTAACCCGACAGCGCCGATGAAATTTAAGTGGCGCCAGTCTTGGGAGGAGATACCGCTCGGCGCAGATGCCGCGCGCACCAGCGACGCAAGATGTGCGAAGAGGGAAACGCTGTGGGTACTATTGGCGAAAGCCACCTTGTGTGAGCGAGGTACCAGGTAGCGAAATTGTTGGCCCCTGCTTCAGAATGACAGCCTCGGTTTGTCTAGTATGAAATAATTAATCGATTTCATAAGAATGCTGATGCAAAAGAAGTATTCCAAATTTACACCTCTGACCTTTAAAGGCAACGAACGTCAAACAAGCATTATGTATACTACATGACTGGAATGTTTGGATGTGGAAATAAGTAATATTCAGCGCCGTCACACAACAGACAGGAGTAAAGCTATCGACATTCTATAGAGAAAGAATGGTTACTTAGCAGGTGTCTCACTCAGAAATTGCATTTGATCGTTTTTTTTTTTTTTTTTTTTTTTTTTTTTTTTTTTTTTTTTTTTTTTTTTTTGTGAGAAGATAGTGTTGCGCTCAGTGTAATCGGGATTTGCCAGTATCAGGACCGTGGCGAATTCAGACTCCGTTCCACGACATAGCTGCTGGGTGGCTGGTCGTAATTCCACGACTGTCTTGTCGATACGGAATCAAAGGCTTCAGGAGGGGCATGCCCAACGCCATCCACGATCTCAAAGGCCCCATGCGGTTAGCGCCCTAGAGGACAAAGACATTGTTCACTCAGTCATGTAGGATCGTAGTCACATCCATACATTTAATTAGGAAATGAGCGTCTTTGCAAAAAGAGCGCTACATACGCGAACAGTGCGTATGAGTGACCATTAACATGGGCGACCATTCTTGTTGCTTCCCTGGTCGCGACAGCAGAATATTATATGTTGACAATAGTGCGCCAATGACGACTCTGGACATGGGAGTGGTACAGCGCCATCGTTTTGAGACGAATCCCGGTTCTGTGTACAACCTCAGGATGAACATATCCATGACATACATTGTCGGACATGCATTTCGTCAATAAACCACTCCAGTATGACAGTTCAGTTAGAGAAAGTGGCACTATAAATAATTTATGCCCTTTCTTCTTTACACGTTCGTTCGGTTCCATGAACGATAACTCTGAAGGTAATCCACTGCATTTTGCAACAAATAGCCAGAAGTGAACGAGATTTAGGGCAGAAGAGTACCAAGCTGTGTGGTTAGAGGCCTGTGTAATATAGTCCATACTTACTCTAACTATGTCAGAAAGTTTGTGTTTTATGGATGAATCTAGGCTCCTATTTCATCCCATTTCATTACTTAGCGTAAACTCCTCTAATGTGTGCATGAGATAATCGATGATGATACCTAACAACAAGGGTTCGAATAATTTTGAGGAAAAACACAAAGAAGGTGGACCCATATATTTCGTCATTTGTCATTTCATGGAATACACTTTAACAACAATTATTTTGATTATAAATATATAAAAACGAATAACAACACTCACAATAATTTAAAGAACATGAACAGGACCAATTCATTAATAAGGGATTACAACCAGGAATATATGTAAGTCTGTAAATACAAGGAAGAAGACACACCAACTAGATCTGACCGCACGCTGGTTCAATGAAATAATCTTTACAGTAAAATGAATTTATTGCCACTAGAAGCACTAACAATTACCAAGAACAAATAAAACTTTAAGCAAATAGACAATGCCCAACCAAAATACAGAAATTATAACAAGTCACACCCATGATTGTGGCTGTTGGAAAGCCCTTAACAACTTATAAACATTAATAAAATCTCTTGAGCAATAGAATACACAACTCCCCAAAATGCAAGAAAATATGAGAAGGCATACAATTTAAACATGACATCCAGCTTGTACACACCAGCAGAAACATTAATAATGACCCTTAAACAAATACACAATACACCATATTCAAGAAAATATGAGAAATAATATAATTTCAATGTGCCTTCCAAGTGGTACACACCAGCAGAAACAATAATAATGAAAAATAAATACACAGCCCCTCAAAATACAAGAAAACCTGGGAAGGCATACAATTTGAATGTGAATCCCACCTGGTGCACACTAGCAGAAACATTAATAATGACCTTAAATAAATACACAATCCCTCAAAACTCAAGAAAGGTGGCAAATTACAGCAACTAATTTTACACAGCAAATTGGCAGCAACAACACAATTTTGACAATGAATGGAATTACTTAATGATAGCAGATAAAATACTCAACAGTTCATACTCGTAAGTAAAATCCTTTAAAACTTAATACACTCCACAACTATCAAGTAAGGCCTGCAAGATTTAAACAAATTGTTAAAGGGCAAATATTACTACAAGGGACTTTGGACTTACAGAACACACCTTACAGTTTGTGTGCTTGCATAACTCCCAATATTTAAATAGATCAAGGCTTCTGGAACTAACTGAGCGACACTCTGCCTTAGCACACACAGAAACGATGAAACTTACTTAACTTGAGTTACCATGAGAGTAGGTGAAACCTATGTGTCCTAGCTCACTAAGCTGAGTTCTGGCCTACACCAGTACCGACCCAAGTTACCTAGTACATATACTTTTTATCTACTACACTCATAATCCTATGTAAAAATTCACTTATTTTCGTTTCAAAACACCAGTTTTCCTATAAATTAATTAAAAAGTTAATAAAAATGAATATTTTTCTTATCACATTCAACTATCATAAAAGAAGTATTTCTTTCATAGACAAGATGAACATGTGAAAATAAATTCAATATATTCTGAACAAGGTGAATGCAAGAAAAAATTAATAAAGAATGCTTTTATAAGATCCATTCATTTACCTACAATTTTTCGAATTATTTCTTCCTGAACAGCCATGGGCTCTTTATGAACAGTTATTCATAAATGTTTTTTAGAGAAGTAAATGTTATCACATTCAGAAGTAACTTTAATTTTCTGATAATATTTTTACATTCTTTACAAATCCACCTTTTCAATGTCTATCGTAATAAAATTCATTAATATCCTTTTTGTCCATACATTCACCACACTGCTTTAGCTGTTTGGTACTGTCCATTTAAAAGACATAAACTTTAATAGGAAGAAACAAAATTTTTAAAAACTTTTCACAAAGTGAATTGAAGATCATGAAATTCATTGCTTCTACTTTTAAGTTTTTTCATTCCTTCAATTAATTGAAAGCGCCATTCAGTGATTAAATTATAATATCTAGCTAGTAAAATAATCTTAAACTCATTCCATACAAATTTTTTCTCCATATTTAGTATTTAAATACTCAGATTCAGTAATATTGTATAAAATATATATCATAGAATCACTTAGTTTTTTAATCTTTTTCGAGGCACTTGCATTTTTGATTTCTTGATTACAGTCTCCATTTATATAGAAAAATTTTTATTAGATTTTTTTTTATAATTCCTGATGTCCATATGGTAATGAATCTATTTTATTTTCCAAAACATATATATTGTCATTGTGAGGACTCAATGCTTTCTTGTTTATTTCAACTGTTTGGACTTCATGTTTTTCACTTCAAAATGTAAAAGTTATTTTGTACTCTTCCCTATTGTAAACAAACACTCTTAATAATTTTGTAAACTTAATCTGTTTTTAGCAATACACTTCTTAGCTCCTTTAGATTTTTTTCTCTGTATTATCGCCAGCCTTGTAAGCATACATTTTTGCTCTCAAATTACAAATTCTTCCACTGTTTCTAATTTTTATTCATCTTTAATATTTCTAAAACTTCCTTGTTTGTTTGTGGTAAATATTATCTTCAGGATAATCACTAGTATCAAATTTGTCAATCACTGTTTTCATGTCTTCATACAAATCTTCAGATTTTACATTGTAAATGTAACTGTCTATATCTGGATAACGTGACTCAATATTTTCTCCATATTTTGGTGTCATTATTCTCTAGTGAAAATCATACATCAGTTCTTTAGATAAATTAGGTATAGGCCTACTCATACCAAAGTAGAGACTTAATTAAACACAACTTTTGTTTTTTTTAATATGAATAGCTACAAGACTTTCATTAAACATAGTTCTTCCTTTAAAATTTAGGTTTAGCTATAACTTATTCACATATATCTCCATCTGACACTAACTTTATATCTACTCTGTTTCTTGTGTATTGCATTGTTTTTCCAAACACTGAATTATTCATCAGTTCTTGGTTATCTGTCTCAAAATTATTTTTGGCTTTAATTTCATATCCATATTTAAATCTATATATTTTTCCAACCAATGTGATTGTTTAAATTTTAAAAACTCTATGTATTTTTGTCATTTTCATTCCAAGAGACAGATACTGTTTAAGATTTCTATAGTGAACTACAGTAACATATTTGTCATTCAGAGTAGTTGACAAACTGTTCACTTTAGTTCCTGGTACATGTTTATTTTTAGGAACTAACAGTAAATCTTCTGTAAATAATGTAATTCTTTTATATATTCTTAATCTACTTCAAAGATGTATCGAATTTTAGTAGTATCTGACATTTCACTCATTTTTCACAATCAAGATCCCTTTCATATCCTGCATACAGTAAAAATTGACTCATAGCATAAACAAATAAATTATTTGCATCTAAATATGTCAGGTACTTGATATCGTTTACTGTCAAAATCCATTTTATGTTTACTGTTTGCTTTAACATATATTGTACAACAGTGAGACATTCTTTCTCTTATTCCCTTTTTAACCATTAAAATCATATCATAATCATGCATAAATCAAGTGGTTGTTTCGTGATTTTCAGCATACATCCCAAGATAAACCAGTTGCATTGAAATGCCAAGATAAATGAAGCTATTATGTTTTTATACCAGTTTTTCTAATATTTTCAAAGACATCACCCAATAATAAAACATCAGTTTTAAGATACAGGTCATGAAGTTCACCAAGATTATTAATAATAACATTTGCCCAAACAAATTTTGCATGTTTAAAATCTTCATCACTTATTTCAGTCTCTCAGTTTACTATAAAATTCTTCCTTTGCTGGTATTTGTGTCTCTTCAAATGTTTTCCAAGAATCCATGTAGACATATGCATATACTCCTCCCAGTCACTAGACTGAATAAATCTTGTGACAAAAACATATTTAATTTTTCATTTGATCCATTTTCAAATTTTTTGAAGGTTTCTTAGGTGATGAAGCCATAAAATTAAGTGTATCAGTAAACCTAATTTTCAAACTCTCTGTCCTCTTAATATATATATATATATATATATATATATATATATATATATATATATATATATATATATATATATATATATATATATCCATTTTCTTTACTTGATATTAAATATATTTCTATTTAACATGACCAAGTTCTTCTACAAACAATTGTGAATAATATCCTCATAAGATATGTAAATAAATTGGTACAAAACTTAGATGTTTTAATTGTAAACTGCATTTATTCCATAATTGACTGATAAATTTTCCATCTAACTGGTCGTTATGATGAAGAGTTTTATTTTTCTCTGAATAATGACATTTACAAAATGTGTATTTCTTTGATCTTATATAACTTGATTGTTGTTCAGGATTTAATGGCCTCATTTCTTCACTGTGAGAATAAATTCTTCCTATTTCTTCAACCACTTTTTTATATATTCAGCAAATTTCTTATGTGGATTTGGTCCTGTATGAACAACATGATTATTATAATGTCCATTTATATATTTAATATGGCGTATGGGACATATGTTTGTTCTTCTAAAATTATTCATTGATGACAGTGAATGTGATTATTATAATTAGAATACAAAGAAAAACTTGCAAATAAAGTTATACGCGATTTTACATAGACATCCAAACTGTGAAGCAATACTGAGACACAACTATAAAAGTTGATTAATTATGATAAATCTTTATCAGACTGAATTAACCCAATTTCATATACAGGTAGTGAGTTTTTTAAAGTTTTTAAAACAACACAAATTTCTTCCCCAGTCAGAGTGTTTAAATAATTCACATTTTCGTCAGTTAACTGATTTACAAATCTAGCGACTATAAACTTCTAAACTTCTAAACTCTTTCAACATGATATACACATAAGAATATTTTGTTTCAAAAATTTGTGTTGTGCAATTAGCTATATATCCTTTCTCATAAAATCCATTTAATTCACTTAATTTAACCTTGTCACATTTTTTAAATATCTCTTTCTTATTAGATACGCCAGTATTTGGTTTATAATTCTTTTTAATAACTTCTATTACTTCCATTCTTTTAACTGAATGTTTTGTGTTATATTATTCATCAGCTAATTTCGAAATAGGATCAGTCTTTTATAATTTCCTCGTAAGTCAAGTTATTCCTTTGTTTTCTTTAGTGTTCTGTTCAGTATTTCAACAACGGGTACTTTTAATTCTGCCAAAGTTGAATAATGATTAATATAATATTTCTTTATCAGTTCTTGAAAACATTTAGTATGGAACTGTGCACCACTGTCTGTTTGTAATTTTTTTGGCTTTCTGTCTTTAAATATTTTTTCCACAGCAGCAGCTACATTCTTACTAGTTTTATCTTTAACTTCAATAGCCCAAGCAAATTTTGAAAAAAACGTGTGAAATTGTTAAGAAACATTTATATCCTTTATTTATTTTTGCCATGTCATGCATTCCTGTACCTTGGCAACCTCGCACATCAGCTCGCCTGAAACTGCCTCACACTTGAAGAAAGAGTACACTCCAAAAATGAGGTCTCTTACCTGTTTGTGAAACTCTTGACAACGTTTATGTGATTCAGCCATAACGACAAAACTCAGAGAAGACCCACTATACAACAGAAATCGGCCCACCGCACCTTTCCGCCCTTAAACACGGTAGAGCTTCATATAGCTCGAGGAGCGGAAACCGATTGAGCGCTTATTGACCAGCTGTTCAGGTGTCTATTGCGCATCGTCAGCCGAAAGGCCATGAACGCTGTCACAAAGTGTAAAGTTCTTCATTTAAACAGAAAAAATTATAACTATTAATAAGTTTACAATCCCCAACTATATTCATCAATATCTAAACCAGAAACAGCTGAAGCAGTCAGAGCTGCGCCTTCGATTTCCATATTTTATTCCTCTGACTGTATTTGCAGTTATTTTTTCTCCTAATGAACCTTCACTTACATGCACTCCTTCTTTTCCAGCTAATTGAAGTTCTTTATCTACTTTGTGTCTTTTTGTAAATCTATATTATCTCTATAAGCAATGTCAAGTTTCTTATAAGCTTTCTCTCATGGATTAATTCCTGGTTCATCTCTAGATAATCTTTCCTCTAATTTAGTCCCAGGGACACAGTAAGTATAACCAGGAAAATGCATTTTAAATTGAAGTTTGTTAGTTAAAGTATTTACTAATCTATTACCATGGTTTTCACTTTTCCAAAACTGTGAGGAAGAGTATTCAAAAAACTAGTTAAATATGGAACAAATCAAGGGATATATTCGTTAACCTTTGCTTTATTCTAACTTTTTCGTTATGGTAATTCTTATTGCGAGCTAAGTCTTCCTCATGAATAACTGTTAGTCTGTCTATTAACTCTAACATCATTCATCAAAACATATTCAACAGGTTTTTTTGTATACTTCTTCACTAAACCTTCACCCAGTTTCTTTTGGGACTTGTTAATTTTGTTATATTCTGCCATGATGGTTTCATTAATGTGTCATATTTCTCACCTCTATTTGATTTATAGTTATTAATATGATAATTATTTTGAAATTTACATTTGTTGATATTACTGTCTTCCTATTTCTATAAATCTTCCTTATAATATTTATCTTCAACACCACTTTTATTCAGGAGTTTCATTAAATAATCATATGCTTCCTAATTTTTACCTCTGTTTAAAATGTTATCATTTTTAAATATATCCCTATTAGAATGATCACCATCATCAAAATGTGGGCCAAACCTTTGCTATAATTGGACCGTTATAGGTATTTTATGGAAAATTTCTTTGGCTTTCTCCTTTTCTTCTACCTTTTACACAAGTTGTTTTGTCTTTGGAGTGATGGGTTTTCGGTATGAAATAAACTCAGATGAAGATTCTGACAGTGTTGGTGGAAGAGGAAATACATCATCATAATTTTTATAGTGATAAGGAAGTATCTTCTTTTCAACTGCTCTGTTTTCTTCAATAGCTTTCAGAACATTGCCACCTAAACCTCCGATTCCTTGTTTTACTTGTTCATTAACATGTCTGATCTTTTATATATTTTTCATATTCTCTTCTTGGTTGTTTTTCCCAAAGCTTGAATTGTTCTTTCAATTCTTCAGCTTACTTTTGTTTCATTTGGGTTTTTAACAACTTCTAGGCCATGTCTTGGAAACATTAATTGGAGATCCAAAAAAACCTTATTTAATCATTTTTAACATCTGCCATTTATGTTTAATGTTCTTGTTTAACATTTATGTTTCACACTTATGTTGTTATGAAATCCTGTATTTTATTTCTGAACTTGCCCTTATTCACTTTAGTAGTTGCATCTATCATTCACTACAAATTTCTTTAAAATCAAGAAAATTTAAATTAATTCCAACAAACTCATCGAAAGTATGGTTTAAATTTGTTTCATATTGTCTGAAAATAATTAAAATACTACGATTATCTCTAGCTAATTGTTTGCGTATTTTATAGGAAGTTTGAGCTAAATAAAAACATTCGATTCTGTTATGTCTTCCTCTAGTAAAATATTCTCTAATTACATCCTGATTTTCGGAAATGAAGTCATTACTATAACTAATCAAAATGAAAATCCGATTAATAATTGGCAACCAATGTTGCACAATCGCATTATAGTAATGAGATGTTCAATTGACTCATTTATTAGAGCATGTTACGCCTTTCGGAATTACACCCATCTTCAGACATTTGTGACCAACAAGTACAAAACTTCAGTCAACAGCACACTCAATACATCTCAACATTTTAGAAAATGAGATTGGATTATATGAGTTAAATACCACAAAGTTCAACTCCTTCCTAACCAACCAGGCATACTGCCTTAACAACTCAACAAAAGAGCCCAATAACATATTAATAAACCTTTCAACATTCCAAATCTCTAAAAGAATACTGCGAAATTAAATATAACCAACAATATCCATCATAAACTAAAACCCTGTGATCAGTGTAGTGTAACAATGTAAGTTTTGTATAAATGATTTTCTTTTGACATATGACCAAGTGCAGATTTCGTCATCTAAGTCAGTTACAAAACACTTCAAAATTATTGAAATTCTTTCAAAGTTGTCTCTGAATGGTTCTTGAACAAAACTGTAATTAAAACGTCGTAATTTGAGTCGTATGCGCATAATTACGTCACTCAGTCCTATTGGTTTGCGCAAACGTTTTTCAATTTAGATGTCGTTTGTTTCTTCTCAGTAATTATATTAATGCAAGTTATCTGCATTAATAAATATTAAAGCCACATGGAATAAACTTTTAAGACTCAAACTCGAGATGAATGTTGTCAAAAATTAATAATATTGTCAAATAAATCAGTAATCCTTCTTGCTTAATATAATTCTTCGTAAATAAATTCTCAGAGTATTTTGTAGTATACACTAGTTTATTGTCTTCATATATACTATAGACGTGAACCTGAGCCTTGACAAGATAGGATTGAACATTTACAACATAATTCAACTTTCTATGACATCATTGTTGTAGAAACATTACAAATTTATATTTTTTCAGTTTTTGGAAGCACGATGCAACAACTCGGTTTCAGGATCTTCTGTTGCTCTTCGGCTGTCGACCCACGACGTATAGTGGCCAGCAATTTTCTCTCTGGCCCTGGCAGTGAAGATGCTGTCTCCATTCGTTGCACTGCCCTCTCCGTACATGAAACATAAAAATAAATACAAAACTTTAGATATTTCACAAACATTACAAATATTACAAAATACATAAACAAAACACCTGCGAACTGGGCTAACACTGGTGGATGAGTGACGCTTCAGTTTCGTGTCCCACTACATCAGCTTGTGTATGCAAACGTCTTAGACGCCATCTGTTAAAGCCAATGGCAACCACGTCGGCGGCAGCCATCCGCCTATCGAATTACAGTCATGTGATATTCATGGACCATGATTACCCAAATAGAAGCCTCCTAACAACAACTTACACCCCTCTACCACATGGAAAAAAGTGTAATGGTGAGTGGAAGAACATTTTCATAAAATCCCAAAACACACACATGGATTATACCTCATACATTCTTTAAATAAACTAGTGGTATGACAACTGCCCGAATCCTACCTATGCTATTTGAATACTGGAGAGCTCTAGATTTAAAAAAAAAAAAAAAAAAAAAAAACATTAAAAGTGTTAAGACAATAAAGTTTAAAATCAATAAAAGAAACCATTGTGTCACAAGGACCACCCAAAGGGAAACGATGGTGAACAAATGTGTATATGCCAACCTATCTACCCATCTAACTTTCCCCAAGTGACATCACACACATCCATGCTCGAGGCAGGATTCGAACCTGCGACCGCAGCAGCAGCGCGGTTCCAGACTGAAGCGCCTAGAACTGCTCGGCCACAGAGGCTGGCCAGTGTGGTCAGAGTGTGTGCTTCATTGCGAACAATTATCAGGTTATTTTTACCTGTATTTGCTGTATATGGACTGGCAGTTACATTGTTTGCAAGTGGGTTTCCGCACGAACCTCCATTTGAAGCATAATTTTCGCCCTGCTATACATTACATGAATGACTGCAGCAGGGACTAGGTGTGGCACAGTTCATGATCCTATTATCATAGTCATTCACATTCATGGCTGTACCTTGCTGACTCTTGTGTTCAATATGGTCAAGCATTACAAGCTTCACTTCCGGTTCTACCTTTCGCTTATTAGTTAAAGAGATTTCCTCGATGCCTTTGGTTAATTGCTTAACTTTGGCTTCGAGAGATTCCTGCACCTCTTCGACCTCTGATACCTCTCTGGCCAAAGTATTCACTTTATCGAGTAAATCCTGTAAATTTCTCTTCACTTCCGATACCTCAGATGCAACTTTTTCTATCACTAATTACTGTTCTAATATGCGTTGATCCCTGTCGTCGAGAGCACGATTCACTTTTTGTATCAACGCTTGTTCGTGTTTGACTAACTGCTCGTCCACTTTGGCGATTACGTTAGTTTCAACTTTTTCGAAAAACTCATTCTGGCATTGGATATCCTCGTCGCGCTCTCTTTTCCTCAGCTGTTCCACTAATTCCTGTTCTTTCTCTCTTTGCTGTTCCATTAATTTCCAGAAAAGCTGAGCAAGCATATCGCTTGGATTTGCAAAGTCTACCTGAGAGCGTACACTTTCGTCTGCTGTCTTATAGTTGATTTCTCTCGCGTGCTCGACATTCTATAGTCCGCTGAGCGATTGTATACTCGGTTGAGAAACATCAATATGCGATATCACACTATCAGGTGGAAACATAGCTTGTTCATTTTCATTAGCTCCCAATCCTCCTGCCAATGATCCAGGAATTTTCTCTAGTTGGGCATCACTTCCATAATTCTCAATCTCCGCACTGTTACGCCTATTACGTGGCCTAACCACGTTGGTAGCTGATAATAATCAGTTCACACAAAAAGAATCAGACTATAACTACACAACACTCCTTATACTAATAGCTACAATTGAAAAACTTGAAAATAGCTATGTGTACAGGTTATTTTAATTGCGTACACCCAGGTGCTACTGACTAGTTTTAATTAGAAAACAGGTCGTGTGCATTCGGTTCCTTACCTTACGGTCTATGTCAGATGGAAGAAACAGCATGTGTCTGCAATCACCCATTCTGATTTCAATCAGCCTGCCTTTGTTCCCTTGCATATGGTACATAAAACGGAAACATTTTATGCATTAATTACAATTCACTATTTCTGGTATACATACAGGTAATCAATTACAACAATGGAAATAGGTCCTAGGGTTCCAGTTTCAATTTCGGCCCCACTATTAAGTGTTCAGTGACTTCAGTTATTGGTGAATATGCACGAGCTGTTTAAACACAAAATATATACTGATAAGAATTCTTTCGATATTCAATCATATATGTTGCAGAACACTTACTACTGGCGCCAAGTGTAATGTAAAAGTATAAAAACAATGATATGTAAAAAAATATACAGCAGTCTGCCAACGTAATCGTATTCTTAATGACTCGATAGTAGCGGTTGAAAACACTTCTCTGAAAATGACTCACAAGAATGTTCTTAATAGTTCAATATCTTTTAAGTTAGCCCAACAAAGATCACTAACTAATAAACTAGATCAGTTCCTAGGGTAGGTACATAATCTCCGATAGTTGATTGTCCTTTCTTTCTTTACCAAACACCACAGATATAATTCCAGGCTCGTGATAAGTCTTGTGCTTATTTGCACCAGAGAATATTTCACAAGTCTGGTCGATGTAAACTACTGCAATACTATCATGGTTTCTTCTCGATTCCCCAATATAAGATAACAAGAGTAGCATCTACAAATGAAATCCAATAGTGGAACTGGAATCCTGTGACCAGACCTTTTCTGTCTGGGATGTTATCTCGTCATATAAGGAAAAGCTGTAAGTAAAAATTGTTAAATTATTATCAGCGGCCGTGGGCTCATAGGATCTGCAAGAAAGTTAATTGTCTTAACTGATGGCACATCTCGTAGATTAGCTAAGATGGCGCCTAACAATGAAAATTCTTTGTTAAGGCCCATATCTACTGAAGACAATCCAGGTATCATTTTACAAATTGTTTGACTGCATACACAAATTCTTTTGGCAAAATAACCATTATATTTTTTCTGGTTTTAAATACAACTCAGATTATTAGCTGGTACAGCATAATGAGCTTTACACAAGAACATCCTCTTAGGTCCGAATCCAAGAAGATAAGATTAGTGAATGACAAAGGAAAGATAGAAAGATAGTTCAAGTACAGAAGCGCAAGAATCCATGGAATATCATGTCCTCTACGTCCTTGGCATAACTTCTCAGTTCTTTATAAAATTTATCGTGATATTTAGTTTACATTTTTTAAACCCAAGACCATCCAGGAGAAACAGTACATCTGCCTTGCACACACACACACACACACACACACACTATCGAGCGCTGTTCACTAAGCAGTCCATAACTTCATTCAGAGATGGCACTAAGGCTGTCGCCGTTTAAAACAGTATGGCAATATACTTCGATTTTAACGTATAATATTCTCTTTAACTCTTATCTTGAATGTTGCAAAGAAACAACAAACTTGTTATTTACACTTCATATCTTAAAATAAAATACGAAAATGAGAAGAAAATAATTTATTTACATCCGAAATAAACTGATGAAATTAGCATTTTTAGAATGACTCTGTCATTTGCATACCGACTATATATACAACCTGTGATTGAAAACATTTGTGGGAGTTGGCTGGGAGTGGGCTGATCGCCCAAGCAGTGGGAATTACTGGTCATCAAGTCGCCGCTGTTCTAGCTCTGCCCCTCAATTAAGGATAATGGGACCAGATGCAAAGAAGGACAGCTACCTGGACTTGGAAAAACCCAGACGGTGGAAAGAAATAAAAAGAAAACATCAAGAAAAAGTCCTCTGGGCTTCCTTCATATGACGCCAAAGGTTTCTGGACTTTTTGAGAACGAATTTTTTATTTAAATTAATTCTAACTACCCAGTTAAATAATAAAATAAATTGAACTGGAGAACTAGTTAAACTTTAATATGAATTATTCTTCAAGAGGATAAATTAAACTTTTTTCTTATGCTCACCTTTTATTAAAAAAAATAGATTTATTTTATTACATTCATCTTTTGTATGAAAAAATAATTATTTTATAATATGTGAAAGTGATAAGAAAAATCATTATTTTTATTAATTTGTTATATAATTTATACTAAAATGGATGTTTTTTAAACAAAAATATTTTATTTTTGTGAGTATAGTAGATAAATGTATGGGTCCTGGGTAACTTGTGTCAGTCAAGATGTTAGCCAGTAATGAGCTAAGTGAGCTAGGACCTGTACTTTTTATCTACTCACAAAGGAGATGACTGAGGCACCAGGTAGCAGGCATACCTAGATGTCATGCGATGACAGAAGTGTCACTGCAGCAGGCCCAGGAACAGGAATGTGTCGTTGACCACTGCCACTACTACTGTGCCAACATGCATCAAAAAGGAAACAGAAATCTTCCCAAATAAGGCTACAGGTAACAAATTCTAAGATGTAGAAAATATTAACTTATTGCAGAAATTGCTACATATACAAGTCTTGAGCATGATGCTCTTTAACATTACATGACAACTGATGATGTGAACTACAACCACCTGCAAATCCGAATACAAGGGTACATCCTCTTTTCACAGTGCATTGCCTTCGACACAGACTATATTCTAGCCCCAATTACAACAACTCAGCTTACAACAGAGGTTCTTCACACATAAGCACTGAATATGATCTGGAACAAACAGATTGAAATCAGTTACACTGACAAGTTGCCATCCACACAATCATTTGGATGTTTCATTGACAGAGATGTAGGCTTGCGATAACAAGTATCAACAAAAGATTAACACTTTGTGACGATACAGTGACATTCAAATTGAAATGTCTAAAAAAAATTATTTACTTATACAATATCGAGCGATAATTGACAGAGTAAAATAATCGATCTTTTACAACTGATTAGTGTTAAGGAAGCCTCCATAACTATGTCAAAAAGCAGAAGTGTAGTGCCTGTCATAAATGTCTCTTTGAAGGAGTATTTTGTGATAAATTAGTAATTTTATGAAAAATAAACTATAAATGAATGTAAGTTATAAATGTACAGATTGTTATATTCTAAGGGCATTAGAACATGTAATTCAGTTAAACCAAATTAAATCACAAAGGCAGGGAATCCTCTATGAGTTTTCGACCATCAGTCTTTTGGATGACATTGGTGCGAGCACCGAAAGGGGAGAAACAATGGAGAACCACAGCAGTTGCAGTCCAGTCTTGACAGCGTATGTATTGTTGCTTGCCATGTCTATCGATGTGAGCATTAAGCAAGAACAATTCGGAGTGAAAGGGTTTGACATTTGGTGTTGCAGTAGTTTACTGCTCCTGAAGTCATCTCCAGTGTATTTTTTGTCGAAAAGCAAGAATATTCTACTAGTTTTATATGACGGAATATGGACCCAACGATACAACAAGTTAATATGGCTACTGCAAGTGGATGGCAGTTACTGATTAATTCCATCACTGGAGACGTGGAGATCCTATTCAAATTTTCATACAGCAAGCACCGACTTCAAAAACAATAAGTCTGCAACGAACCAGGCAACACATTTCCATGTTAACACTCTGTAGTGTATCAAAATGTTACAGTCAGTCCCATGATTTGCCAAAGTTCCAATACAGTTTTGTTACAAATATTTGTTAGAATCTTTGTCCCAAAGTCATATACCAATCCGTAGTTCTCAGTTCATCTTGTTAAATGTCAATTGTGTGACTCCCCTCAAATGATCGTAGTGATTGGCGTTACTACATTTTTGCGGTGTCATACAAATGTAACTTACAATAATAATCGTTTAATTTCAAATTGAAGAGGCAAGAAGTGTGGTCGCTTTGATGCATCATTGTGAAGTTCAATTTAATGAAATTTAGTACCTTTACCTTTTTTGCTTTATCAAAAGATCAAGTTTATATAATTATTCTAAATAAAGATGGCAGCCGTTAAGTCACGGAAGAATGTCTCATTCTGCCTCCATCCTGTTTACAAGTAAAATTGTTGCCACTAAAGTCGTTTAAGTACATTTACTTCTGGCGTTTTTAAAGATAAACTCAAATAAAGTAATGAAATTGCTTCTTCAGAGTTGGCCACCTAAACAATCTTCGTAGTTATACTTTTCTTTCAGTGGATCTGTCGTAAGGTAAGGCTACATATCTGCAAGATCTCTGCTACAGGTATGCGGATAAAACCAAATCCAGGAAGGCTGCATCAAGTTTTGTGTGTGAAATAACTTGTGTGGCATACAAATCCTGAAAATCGAATCCCATTGTCAGCACCTTGCTTTGGAGAGAAGTTTGAAACGTAAATAGGTCTCTTGCTAATAATAGCATTCTGTTAGGTGACTGTTGTTAATGTTAGTAAAAACGGAATAATGTTGTGCAGTTTAGTGAATATGATCTACTGCTCTATTGTGGGAACTAAAACCTGTATTTTTGTGAGAAGCGAGCTTAGTCAGCGTGGGAGGAATAAGGTATCTTCTATTCTTTTTGAAGGCAGTCCCGGCAGAGCGTTACACGTGAGGGGGCAGTAAGCCAGACCGCTAAAAGGATTCACTTTCCGTAGCGCGGCCAACGCTATAGAACGATACAGAAATTATTCTGCACGTTGTTACTCTCATATTAAGCAATGTCAGCGAGTCAGCCAGCTACATATTATCACGTTAGTAGTTAAAAAAACAATCCTTGCCCTGCCACGTAACGTTAAAAACGTTTCGATTACACACGATTCGGACATTTGACACACAAAGGAGACTCGGTCAATGAGTAATCGGCGGGTTCGGTTACAACTTGCCTCGGGCATAGATGTGTGTGATGTCCTTAGGTTAGTTAGGTTTAATTATTTCTGAGTTCTAGGGGACTGATGACCTCAGGACATAGTGCTCAGAGCCATTTGAACCATTTGAGACGTTTTACTTGAAGTCGCTTGCACGGTGTCGTCGGAGAAATACGATATTGTAGTGCCAGTGTTATTCTGATAACTGTGCAAACTTCCTTTGGGCATGGATACATAACGCAGTTCGGCGCGCGCAGGCATGAGGCACAGACGTCCTCTGCGTCCCACCTGTTGTGGAGCTCGAGCGAGCGTTATTTACTTCTCGCCGTGGTTTCGCGTATTGTGTCCCTTTTATGAGCGAGTCGCGGCACACTCTTCCTGCTGGACAACGATCAAGATTGCATTCCATGCAGAATATGCATGTACAAGACCTTACGAAACTGAGACCTTTATATGGGATGTTATTCACCTGGATCTGAAAGCTGTCATTGGCATTCACTTTTCCATCTCTGGGAAAGTGGTATATGTCAAGATGTACCGAAACTGTGAGCCGCCACACGTGAAACCACAAGTTAAAGGGCCCTGATGGACACATAAATAATGTAGTGATTGACCATGAGGGTTTCGGCCTGCGTACAGCCAGAGTTTTCGAACTCAAGTTCGAAATCCCGCCGAACGTCGTCATGTTGACTTCTAAATCATACGGCACTGTACTCAGTCACCTGGCCGAAAAATAGAAAACCTTTGAGAGCTACCCTGAACTCAAAGGCGTCCGTCAAGTGAAAACTGAATTGGTGAAGTACGGGCCATCTTACTTGGCTATATGTGGATGCAGTGCCGTCATTATGTATGACGGACAGTGACCAGGAAGGGCACGTCTGCCAAAACTATCTCCAGCGCCAGATTGTATAGACACCACCCAAAAACGACGCCTCCACTGCGCCGTCCACGTTTCTTCATGTCGCCTATGGTACGGTCACGGCACCAACTGCCTATCTTCACGAGCCATGTGACCTGCCGCAGGTGATGACTACTATCGTGGAGACTAAACCGACGTTTTTCACCTCACTGCAACCAGAGACACTGTCAGGAGGGAACACTTGCCTGCCTAGTACCGCTAACTGTGACACAGAGATGGATCTGACGCCTGGCGATGTACCGACTTCTGCCTATCTTCCATCTGGTAAGGCGGCGACGAACAACCGCGGCACGGAACAACATGTATATAAGCAAAATGCCCCACAGAAGCGCTGGAAGCGGCACTGTGCGCCCTCAAATGATTATTTTCAAGGAACGGGACCACAAGATGACAACAACATGTCCGATGATGCAAATTCCTGGGACACGCAAATGTTGGACGGTAATGCTCCGCCACCTGAACTCATGACAGCTTCACATCGTATGACGAGGCGACGCGGAACCCTCCCACAAGTGTCTTGGGGGCGTCCCCCAGGCTGTGCCCATCAATGGGCACCACATCTATTCTGACGAGCTGCTAAGCTGATGACATCGATGATGCTACTGTGCTACTGCCTGATGCCATGGAAGGGCATGTCCTGATGGAGGTGTCGGGACAGCTACGAAACAGTGACTGAAAACGCGATGGATGCTGCGGCTGGTCCGCTCCTGATGGCCGCCGCCAGAGAGGACATCACCTTCTTGGAGGATATGGAGACCCAGCAATACCGACTGGAGACTCTCAGCATCTATCCCATCCATGCGCGCCATAAACCGACGATGTTGCAAGATATGCTGAATGCGGTGGATTGGACATTGGACATTGTCCTCCTCCAGAAGGTGTACGTTCTGGATTTCGTCGGCGCTTTCGGATACACTGCTCACATCTCCCACGCTTCTGCCACTGGCAGTGGCACGGCAATTTTTCTCCGTGATGGCCTAATTGCCGAGCACGTCACTTTCCTCCCTGACGAGAGAAGCATGGTGCTCGTCCTGCATGGCGTCAGAACCTTTAATATCTAAGCGCCCTCTACATCGTTACGATGCCGTAAACGGTGCACTCCCTTCACAGATGCGATCGCACCCCTCTTTGTGGGACGCGAGCGTGCCTTCGTCTTCGGTGAAGATTTTAACTCTACCCCAGGCTCCGAAGGACTAACTGGCACAGTAGGTTCCATGTCTGGGGCTCTCCACCATTTTAACCGACGTCCTATTTATGGACATGTGAAGTATGTATACGGTGATAGATCGGATTTCACGCACTATAGCAGCAACTCCTCCGCGTCTATCTCTTACACGCCCTTATTCTGAGCACATAAGCCGCTGAAATATGGTCTGCACCTATTCCCGACCATGCGGCCTATGATGCACAGTCACCTTGTGCCGCCAGATGGTATGGCATGGGCGAGGGCCTGGTAATTTGAAATGGGACACCTACATTAGCCTGAATGTTGACAGCTCGTGGAGGCAACATGGACGTCATGCCACCATCGGGAAGTGGCTTACCCGACCACATTCTGATTGTGGCTTCCATGTGCCAAACCGGCTCTTAGGAAATCATTGGTCGTGGCAGGGAGATCGCCGTCTAGAGTCAGCACTCACTAGATTTTTGCTACCGCATTCTGCATGATTTTTCTGCAATGCCTCACTCATCTGCCCGTCTGCAAGCAATCGCGTAACGGCATGGAGGAAACAGCACCTCGAAGGAATGATTGTGTGGATAGAATGGACCACGAATTGCCGTCAGTGTATCACATCATCGAGGAACGCCTGCATGGGCAACGTATGTTGTTCCATGCTCTATCTTTAGTTTACACAACTGCGTTACAACACAATGTGCAATGTGAAATGCTCTAAAAAAAATGGTTCTGAGCACTATGGGACTTAACATCTCAGGCCATCAGTCCCCTAGAACTTAAAACTACTTAAACCTAACTAACCTAAGGACATCACACACATCCACGCCCGAGGCAGGATTCGAACCTGCGACCGTAGCGGCCGCGTGGTTCCAGACTGAAGCGCCTAGAATCGCTCAGCCACCAGCGGCCGGCTGAAATGCTCTCCGCGCTCACTGCAGTAAACTGTTCGCGCACCACTCTCGTGGTTCTTTTTACGTATTGTATTTCATTGGTATTTGTTTGTTATGTAAAGTTGGAGTTAGTAGTATTCTGCCCGCTTCACAACTGGAATTATTTACGTCATGGACTCAGTTACGGTAGCTCTCGCAGTTAGTTTGCCCGAAAAGCTGCTTTTATATCAAAAAAACACCTCTAAAACTTTATTCGGTGTATACATACGATACTTACTACTGGCAGTCCTTTTTGTAATTTACTGTACATTTTAAAGTTGAGGAGAGCTTCGGGAAATGCATTAAGCGGAGATCATGAAAATGTACAGAAGTCTTATTATATATGAATATGTTTCATAAATTAAAAAGAAAACTGAGTACTGTTACTGCTTCAAAGGAAGAACCACTAATCAACAGAAATTGCCTACATTTACCTTTCTTTTTATTATGTATTAAAATTAGCATATATTTTCAAGACTCTAGGCCGTTATCATTTAGAACAATGACGTTGACCTCTTCGCCAAGGGCTTACACAGGATCTGAACTAGGCGGAGGGGGGGGGGGGGGGGGAGGTCATACTAGTCTCAGAAAACAAGGACTCGAGACAACATACTGCACTTCTTATTAAATAAAACAGTAAACCAGTGAAAAACTGATTTTAATAAACGTTTTAAATACAAGAATGCACTTGCACAATCCGACAAAACATGCAGCATTTCTTATTAAATAAAACAGTAAACTAGTGAAAAGCTGCGAATATCTTCGGGGGGGGGGGGGGGGGCAGCTGCCCCGGCCCCTCGCTGGGAACGCCCATGCTCTGCGCTAGTGTTCGCTATAAAATTTGCATAATTTATTTAATCACTCACTTCATGAGTATAGGATCACTTACAGTAAAATATTAGCGACGCTTTTAAGTAATATTTGATTACATTTAGTCTAAATATTACATTAAACTTGCACGTGCCTGGTTACAAAATGGCTTCTTACACGACCAAGAAACAAAAGGGAAGTCTGTGCTATCCTTGATCAAAAGGAACCGAGATTACAGCAACAACCACAGATCATATTTCGATTACATAGCCTATTCGATTTTTCTGCGATAATATTTATTTTATTACGACGTCAGTTTTGTTATATTTTAGAAATTCTTCAATATTATTTTTTTCGCATTACGTGGCATACCGCCACACCACCATCATCCTCCAGATGCGATTGAGTAAATCTCTCTCCTGAAAAATGGCCTCACAAATCGCCAGGATCCGACGGTCTCCCGTTAGAGTTTTACAGGACCTATCGCCAATTACTTACCCTGTCTGGACGGACATATTCCACGACTTGCTCTCCACTGAAGTACAGCTTCCTGTTGCTTTCCTCGAGGGATTGCTGGTTCCTATCCATTAACCAAGCGGTGGAATCTCAGTCGGTGACTGTCGCCCCTGAACTGTGATATGAAGCAATACCAGTGCCTGGCAAACTAACGTTCCAGAACTGCTGCAAAACACAGAATTAGCCTCTCGATTATTCACAACGTTACTGTCAACATGCAGTGCACTTTTGACTGTTAACTGTTTCGAACCCAGTGAGTTGTCAGATACAGCGTCGTGCTACTAAAGTAACATGTCAACCTGTCATATAGCTCTCCTCATGATCGCAATATTGCTCACTAAAGTCGCAATTTGTGAATCTTAAATTTTATTAGACACGTCAGACTGGTCATAAAAGATAGTAAGACTTAGCATGTGGTGTCCCAGGCTCAGGCCTTTTTAGGAGGCGATGATAACATTTAGAGTGCCTCATGTCGATACCGTGATATGATCGCGCTTGTGCAGATGTGGCACATCACAGGGGTCCTGGCCTTCCTGGATTTCAGTCAGGCCTTCGATAGGATTGATCACTCCTGTCTGACAGCGGTGATGTGGAATATAGGACTCCCAGACAGATTAAAAAATGGTTCAAATGGCTCTGAGCACTATGGGACTTAACATCTATGGTCATCAGTCCCCTAGGACTTAGAACTACTTAAACCTAACTAACCTAAGGACATCACACAACACCCAGCCATCACGAGGCAGAGAAAATCCCTGACCCCGCCGGGAATCGAACCCGGGAACCCGGGCGTGGGAAGCGAGAACGCTACCGCACGACCACGAGATGCGGGTCCAGACAGCTTCGTGGAGGTCATAATGCATCTACTCTGGGGCGCGACATCAATGATCCTGTGCAGTGGTCGTCTTAAGCCGTCATTCTGATACAACGATCCGTGCAACAAGATGCCCTCTTTCTGGCATCCTGCACACTCTCGCTCTGAAACTTTTACTTTGCAGCCTCCGTCAACGACTCCGACTCACAGGGATGACTCTTGGCGGACACACTTTTTGTTGCATGGTCTCTGCAGATGACTTGGTCCTCCTCCTGCGCAACGGCAGCTGCTTACAGGCAATGCTGAAGCGAGTGGTGCTCCACATCACTGCTTCGGGCGGCGTCTTTAATATTCGAAAATCTGGTGCATTGTTTATAGGCCGTGGGTTTCCCGGTGAATGCGTCACTCCCCTGTCGATCTGCGACATGGTACGATGTCTGGGTATTGAATTTACAACCTAGTTGCGGCGATCCGTAGCGCTTAACAGTAGGCGCTTAAGATGCCGGATCCGAGCAGAGTTTCCTGATCATCGACTCCGAACCCTAGATTTTCTGCAAGGGAACGTTTTGCTAATGTCTACATCGTATCGCGAATCCTGCGCGTGTCCCAGACTTTCTCCATACCTCCGTCAATGGTCAGACGCATGTTGGCTGCAATGGTTTCCTTTGTCACTCAAGGCTTGTTATTTACAGTCATCTATGAGTCCCTTACCCGCCTGAAGGACAAAGGAGGCCTCAGTCTCTCACGTTCACTATCGATCAACAGCCCTCTTTGTAATCACACACGTCCAGAAGTGATGACACAGTTTGATATGCATCAGCGCTCAACTGATGAGGGCCCTTACCCCGAGCTCATTCGTTGCCGCAGTACCACTGACAGACGTCCCATCGCCCTTTTTCTACTTGAGCAATTTCTTTCTTGAATATAGCTACGTCAGGATTGTACATCTTCTTCCACATCTACCGACGATCAAGATGGTGTATATCTCATTGCAATAGCAACGTTTTGCTATTTGTAGATGACAAGCAGTAGGTTGCGTTTTAGACCTAAAGCTACTAGCATAAATATCAAAAACTTCATTTGAGGTATATAAACAAATGTATACATCCATTTTGTTGCCAAACGTACTATAAAACTAGAAACTTCACACAGCGTAAATAAGCAACTTAGTACGCCTCAACTCAATGACGCGTGTGTCTACCCCGTATTGTATGCAAACTAATGTAAAAATATTTGGCAAAAATCGCTCATTATACAAATGTAAACATTTTTACAAAAGGTTCCTTTAAATGTTAATATATAACAGTTTTACAGAAGAAAAATAAAGAAATAAACCCACTGAAGATAGCGCAAAAGACGCCGAAACATGTCTGGGTAGAAACTAAATAATAAAGATGTCTTGCACAAGATAAAATTCCTCTCCAATCTTCTTACCAAGCACAGAAAGAAGAACTTCAATATACACAAGATAATAAGGAGCTGTTAGTGTAGTTTATTTTCAGCTACGACAGTTAAAGAAAATTGTGCCGGTTGTGATCAGTTAACTCTTGTAGTGCAGGCGAGTGTGTCTGGGATGGCCAAATTAAGTCACCAAGAAACCACCATTTTCATCTATGACGATGCTACTGTACAGTACACTGAAGTTCGAAGATTGTATTTCATTTTATTTCATTGTTTCATATTCTCCATGTTGCTGGCATTCACTGGTTTGTTGTTCTCATTTATCCTGCAGAGTAGAGGGTATCTTGGACTATTATTTTTCTATTGCTAATTATTGCTCTCTTTTTTATTCATTGTTTAATGTAGTTAGGGTGTCAGCTCTTAATTGGTTATGTTTTAGGTTTTGGAATTCTGTGCGAAGACTGATTATTGTATGTTTACTTATTCGTCTTGTACTGTTATTTTATTAATTTTGGTATAATATTTCTTGCCCTTTTGTCTTAAAGTAGTTGAAATTGAAGGGAGCAGATTCTTTAATCGTGTGTTCTATTGAGTTAGATACGAAGTTTCGTGTTTTGGTAAACTAAACATTGAATGTCTTACCAGGGTCATTTTCATTATGCTCTAGGAGTTACAGAAATTGATCGTTTACTTTTGAATACTGTCTATGATTTGCACCGACGCAACCTGTAAGCGTATTGTCATATCGCTGGCTTCGCTGTGGAGTATCTTTGTGGGCAGCCGCGTCTGCAACGTCGAGCACGGCACATCGAACTGTTCTGTTGTTTTGTGGGTAGCTCTGCATGTGAGAGGCATTGTTATTATGGAAATTCAAATGTTGCTGCAAGTGCTACTACAGTAAAGTGATGACATGTGGAAGTGATCCAGAGAAAAGTGCATAATGCTGTATTTAAAAATGAGCAGTGCCGCCGATAACGTATTTGTGTACCCTCTCGTTGCGTGTCGCACAGCATCAATCATCCGCGCCGTGTTCAGTTTCCCAGATGAACTAATGTGAATCAATAATACTACTTACCACAAAAGAGAGCATTTAAGTGCCAGTGTCTTGTAGCGAGCATGAGAATGTGCGTTCGATCATCGCGTTTCCGCATCATCAACAATCAACCGCGCCGTGACGATTACGCGCACGCTCGTACAATTGAGAACTGTGAACAGTAAATTAACTTTATGAGCAGTGTTATATTATTAATAGTGTCACGGACTGGCACCAGATATATGTATATGTGACGAGCGTAAGAACTTTCGTTCGATCATTCGGCTTCCGCATCATCAACAATCACCCGCGTCGAGTGGGTTACGCGTACGCTCGTCCAAGTGATATTGCAGACAGATAATCATCAAGAATGTTAACTGGGATAAGCAGTTATGACTTAGAATCAACCTGCGATTTCTTTTATCGTCTCAGAATATAGTTGTTCGTACCAGATATAGGGCAGTGTTGTATTTGATGTTGAGTGGATCCCCTAACTCGCGTGCATGTTTAGATTCATAATTTCAGGCAAGTCGGTCAGCAGTGTGGAGCAGAACAATACGACCGCCGTGGGATTATCAGGTACATGGTGTGGACAGGGTGCACGGTCACGAAGCGGTTAGAAGCGAAAGATTCCAGTTTAAGGGACCCCCGCCACTAGTACCCTTGGGCGTGTTACAAACTCCCATCCACTTTTCTTTTTCGCTGTTGATTGAGCCACGTATTAAAGAAAAAGAAGCACTTATATTTGTAAATCTTCATATAAATTTAATGTGCGATTTGATGGCGGCTGACAGATAGCCAATAGAAAATATTCATGACAGATATTTACCTCTGAATGTTGCTAGTAGATACCTAGTTGCATGAAAAAGTTACTCGTTACCCCGAAAATGGTGATTTCCAGTACAACCAAGCCTCTGCGTGAGCATGCACGGGGATGAACCTGTAAGGTAAAGCTGGTCACAAGAAGACGCCAGTGTCTGGCAAGCTAACGCCCCAGAACTGCTGCAAACACACACTTAGCGACTCGTTTATTCACAGAGTTCTTATCCACATACAGTGAATTTACGGCAGTTAACTGGTTTCGAACCCAGTGAGTTATTAGAAACAGCATCATGCTGCGAAAGTAACATGTCAACCTGTCATATATTGCTCCTCATGTTTGCTATATTGGTCATTGAAGTCACAATTTAATAACGTTAAATTTCATTAGACACGTTAGACTGGCCATAAAAGTTAGTGCCACTAAGGTTTACCGACTGTTTTCTTCGGAAACCGATGTTGCAAGCTGTCTATTAAATTTGATCTTTAGTAATGTTTAAAGTAAATATTCCCTGTGTACTTCTCATATTATGTTTTCTGCCAGTTTTAATTGTCTAATTTGCGTTAGTAGACATTAATAGATCCACTTTTTGCCTTTCTGTTCTTTCCAGAGTCAAAAGATGGAGACACTAGTAATTCACTTACTTCTTGCTTACCACACTCATCTACTATGTGTGCAATGTCGTTCATTCCTGGTAGCAGACATTCTTTATCAAGCCTTGAATTTAAATCGTCCAACGGAGCGATGCTACTGTTATTGTACGAACACATGTAGACGCCATTCATATGAAATAATCGATTTTATTCACGTTGTGAAATATTTGAAAATATATTATGTTGTTTCTTGTAAACCATTAGTTCCTGACCATTCCTGTGATTACATAGAACAAAAATGTGTGATGGTTTTTAATACTCACTGGTCAATTACGATAAAAATAGGAGTTTATTGCAGCTGTCAGAATACCCAAGCAAAGTACGTCAAACGTTATTGAGTCGATATTGAAATAATTATGGTCCCTTAACAGATGTAAAGCTTACACTCTGCCAAGACGCAGCTGGAACGCTGACGTATGTAATTTGTGAGGTACTGGATATGAAACCAAAAACCTTGACAAAACGAGAATAACTCAGTTTCTCATATACACAATCAACCACTCATAGAGGTTCTAAAACCTTCTGGATGTTAACCCTATACCACGAAAGTATCGAAAGTATACAGATAAGAGAAAAAGTGAGTGAACTACAGAGGGATAGAATCCGACATCAGAGTTTTCCCACAGAAGTCAATAAATTCAATAACTTAGTTTAAATAGAATTACTCCCACACAAATATGAAGTTCCCAAAATTTTGCCCACATGGCGTTTTCTGTTGTGAGGGACTCCTTTTGTTACAATTTTTGCTGGATATAATTGCAAGTAATTCAGAAGTTGGCAAATTTTTCCAATATAGCGTTTTGTTTTGTAAGGAACCAGTTTAAGCTAAATGTCAACGATCCATCGCTCATGAACACACCAGAGCGGCACCAGAGAAGAGTTCTTGGCGTTACAAGAATTCGGTTTCTGGCACCCTGACGCAAGCAAACAACGTGCCCAAAATATGCAAATGAGCAGAGTTGCGTTGACTGTGTAAAGCAGAATCCCTGCACAGTGTGTCGTTTTCTTCGAATCTTGAGGTATGAAGTAATCCCCATAGCGAGAGTTCGGACTTACTGAGAGCCTAAATTCTTCTGCTGTTAAAATTCGATTCCGTGGTGTAATGACACATTTCGACGCAGAGACATACAATACCTTAAAAGCTGCGCCAAAGATTAAATTGAGAGGCATGTAGATTATAATCTTTGTAATGTTCACATTGGATTCTCTTTTGTTTCATACTCCAAGGAGCTAAGGGACACTTTCGATTGCTGCCTTGTGGAGGATGGACGAGATTTTTGGAGTGTGCAGAAAGCCAGCCATATAGTTAGTAATTATGGTTTGTGCGACGAGCACAGCAAGTCTTATGGTGTTGTGAATAAAAAATAGTGAGAAGTATCTAAGTTTTACGAGAATTATTTAAAGTGACGTAGCACTGTATTTCCTTGGATTCCACCGTCTTCGTGAAGTGAACCGATGCCGACTCAGGAAGATACACACGGTCAACAAAGAGAAGAACACCGATGGCGACTAATGAATTAATACTGTGGCAGAAAGACGAATTTTATGTCAAGGTGAGAACTCTGAATAAATCAACAATGACGTAGAATTCAAAAATTTAATTATTTGCAATGGTAAATTATATTACAGGCATATTGAACGCAGCACTGAATTTGTCCGCATTCAAGCCGGTCAATACTGTCCGTAAAAAAGCCCTTCAAAAATTCTAAAGTTACAGTTCCACGTCCGTAATTTTTCCTCTTTTCAAAAAAAATCAATACATTTAAATTTGTTTTTTATTTATTTCGCCACACTGGCGACCGTTACAGGACAGTGCTGGTTGAACAAAGAGTAAGTACCTGATTGTTGTACTACAAATGTACTTGTACTAATTACTGTTTCTCTGTTACATGACGTACATGGAAAATGACGACTAAGGTGAAACAATATTAACTGTATAAACGGATGGTACAATAACTAGAAGGAACAAGGACAAGAATTTACAAAACCAACGTATACGCGAGTGACGCAGCTCAGCCGTAATTAAGGTAGGAAAGCGCAAACGCATGCAGCGGCCGCACCTTGGCTTAGCTCCACTTAAAGCAGAACCTTTTCCTTTCCATATTAAAATCCTGGTAGTGTTTGTGGCAGCACACAATTACACTTTGATAATTACTTCTTTATGTTCAACAATCGCAGAATTAGAAGACGTAGTGCGCCATCTTGTAAATTTCCGACGCGCAACAAATAACAATCGCGAGATATTTTTATTAATTCAACTGCGAGAGAAATTAAAGATTTAGATTAACAGTAATGTACAGATAAAAATAATATCTCCACAATGGAATCGGAGAATTTTAATTTGATAAATGTTCATGGATTCGTCTCCGATTCTGACAATAGTGACGTAAATGATGACGCAATTAGTTTTTCAGCACAACATAGTGTAGAAGTAAATACAATTCAATTGCACACCACAGGGATTAACAATAACGAACCACTTGCAAATGAAACCTTGTACACAGTCGATGAAGCATCGATTACCAGATCAGATGAAAATAATTCGCGTGAAATCAGTGAACACATCCAGGTTTCGATTCAATCAGACCGTGGTAGAGAAACAATGGCTACAAATAATGGCATAAATACAAACACACAAGCTTCGTCAGTTACGCTTGAGGCACTATATACACTCCTGGAAATTGAAATACGAACACCGTGAATTCATTGTCCCAGGAAGGGGAAACTTTATTGACACATTCCTGGGGTCAGATACATCACATGATCACACTGACAGAACCTCAGGCACATAGACACAGGCAACAAAGCATGCACAATGTCGCCACTAGTACAGTGTATATCTACCTTTCGCAGCAATGCAGGCTGCTATTCTCCCATGGAGACGATCGTAGAGATGCTGGATGTAGTCCAGTGGAACGGCTTGCCATGCCATTTACATCTGGCGCCTCAGTTGGACCAGTGTTCGTGCTGGACGTGCAGACCGCGTGAGACGACGATTCATCCAGTCCCAAACATGCTCAATGGGGGACAGATCCGGAGATCTTGCTGGCCAGGGTAGTTGACTTACACCTTCTAGAGCACGTTAGGTGGCACGGGATACATGCGGACGTGCATTGTCCTGTTGGAACAGCAAGTTCCCTTGCCGGTCTAGGAATGGTAGAACGATGGGTTCGATGACGGTTTGGATGTACCGTGCACTATTCAGTGTCCCCTCGACGATCACCAGAGGTGTACGGCCAGTGTAGGAGATCGCTCCCCACACCATGATGCCGGGTGTTGGCCCTGTGTGCTTCGGTCGTATGCAGTCCTGATTGTGGCGCTCACCTGCACGGCGCCAAACACGCATACGACCATCATTGGCACCAAGGCAGAAGCGACTCTCATCGCTGAAGACGACACGTCTCCATTCGTCCCTCCATTCACGCCTGTCGCGACACCACTGGAGGCGGGCTGCACGATGTTGGGGCCTGAGCGGAAGACGGCCTAACGGTGTGCCGGACCGTAGCCCAGCTTCATGGAGACGGTTGCGAATGGTCCTCGCCGATACCCCAGGAGCAACAGTGTCCCTAATTTGCTGGCAAGTGGCGGTGCGGTCCCCTACGGCACTGCGTAAGATCCTACGGTCTTGGCGTGCATCCGTGCGTCGCTGCGGTCCGGTCCCAGGTCGACGGGCACGTGCACCTTCCGCCGACCACTGGCGACAACATCGATGTACTGTGGAGACCTCACGCCCCACGTGTTGAGCAATTCGGCGGTACGTCCACCCGGCCTCCCGCATGCCCACTATACGCCCTCGCTCAAAGTCCGTCAACTGCACATACGGTTCACGTCCACGCTGTCGCGGCATGCTACCAGTGTTAAAGACTGCGATGGAGCTCCGTATGCCACGGCAAACTGGCTGACGGCGGCGGTGCACAAATGATGCGCAGCTAGCGCCATTCGACGGCCAACACCGCGGTTCCTGGTGTGTCCGCTGTGCCGTGCGTGTAATCATTGCTTGTACAGCCCTTTCGCAGTGTCCGGAGCAAGTATGGTGGGTCTGACACACCGGTGTCAATGTGTTCTTTTTTCGATTTCCAGGAGTGTAGTCTGATGTCAAACGTGAGCGAGCAATTATCTGATTTAAAGATCAGTCACAACACAACGAATATAAAACTGACGAATCTAGAAATCAGCCACAACGTGACAAACACAAAATTGTCAAACATGGAAATTGGGTTCCAACTGCAGTATTCAAGTCTAAACACGCAATTTGAAAATATGCACAAACATTTCGATCAACGATTAAATAAACTCACAAATGAAGTCGATGAAAAGATCGAAGACAAAGTCATCAAACCAGTCAATAGTGTATGCAATGTATTGGCCAATGATTTAGAAAAGAAATTGTCAGATCTTACAAACAAACAGGAACAGGAAATGTCAGAAATCGTAGAAACACACAATCAAACACATGCGGTACAAAAAGAAATACACGAAAACGTACAGGCTATTCAATTAAATTTAACTAGAGTACAGTCCGCATGTGAAGAAATACCTGACCAAGTTAATAAAGTTAACGAAGAAGTCGGTCTTCTGAAACAGGAGACTGGACGTATCAAGGTGGACATTATCAAAATAAATGAAACTTTAGAAACCGTTAATGTAAATGAATCAATAACTGACCGGGAATCAAAACTTTATGAAAAATTAGGTAATGAAATCAAAGTAGCCGAGGACAGAACACGTAAGGAAATTGCGGGTAGGCTGAATGTTTCAAATGACTTGCCTACGTCAAGCAACAGGCAGCCTGACACTTATTCACCCGTGCCAGATTACGATGTCAATAACGCAGAACATCACGCGCCCAGTCCGGCGTATGTGCACTCACCGGCGCAGCCAAACAATGGCTATTCGCCACAGGCGGTGCTGCAACAGGCAGTAGGCGTGTCGCCTTGCATCTCGACGATTCTAATCGATGAGAGCCTGTTGAAACATAGACAGTTTCCAGTTTTCTCCACATAATCCAGAAAAACTGAGCCAGTCGTATTCGTAAGAGCATTTAAAAATGTCTTACCAAGAAACTGGACTGAGGCACAGAAGATTAGATACCTAGTAGGCTTCACGCACTTTTGTGGGCCACAGACATGGCTGAACAGTGCGTCACCTACGAACAATTTGAACGGGCTTTCTTGGAGAATTATTGGTCTGCTGCGGTCCAAGAAAGACTGCGACGTGAGGTATTCAAACCACAACCGTTCAATCTCAAAAACGGCGGGTTGAGAAAGTATTTCGAAAAGTATTTGAATAAGACGCGCTATTGGAACAATCCAATACCGCTCGTAGGTGTTCTCAAAATTCTGAAAAATAGACTACCGGCGAACTTGCGCGAAAAATTGGTAACCATACTGGAGAACGATATTGAATACTTTCTTTCCGTGCTTGACTAATATACGAAGAAGAGCCGAGCACAAGTAATCGGAATGAACACTCCGGAACCAATCAAAACAACGGTAACGGATGTCATTTTAATGGCAGTGGACAAAACCCACACAGTTGTCATCCGTATGCGACAAGGCCAAATAATGGAAACTGGAATTACGGAAATCGGAGGAATTCGGCGCCACAGAGACGTGAAGACCGAAGATATAATACAGATTACGGTCCACTCCAGTATGGGAATGATAGAAATCACGTGAACGATTGGTCAGGCCCGCGTGATGAAAGGCCGCACACAAACGAAAATTACAATAGTTACAGTAATAGGAAAGACCAAGGAGGAATAGCGACGGCCGGTCGCAAGAAAATGTTGCACGAAGCGGTCCGAAAACTAATTGGCGACAGAATAACCACTCAGTACACTTCGTAGAGGTAACGCCGTTGTCTCCCCCGGTAAACAACAATCGGTCGCTATGAGCCCCCACCGGCCGACCGATTTGACAACAGGGGGCACAAACAAGCGCACATTACATCTTAAACAATTATTTTTAAGATATGATCAGGCTGCTACCGTAGAAGATGATCTATGTGAAGAAGAGATGAAAGCACCGGACAAGGTAAGTGACCTCGTGCAGGCTGCAGTAACAGCACAGATAGGAACTATAATTCCCAACGTAATTTTAGATATAGGGGCATCTACGAATATTATTTCTAACAGTTTATTTAAAGAAGTTTCGAAAGCATTAAAAGTACCAGTGTTGGCAACGGAAAATTGTAAATTTTGACAGCTGTAGGTAACAAGTCAAAAAGTATTAAGTGGCAAACGCAAATACCTGTTACCATTAGCGACGTCACGATATACTGTACATTCTTAATCGTTGAGAAATTAATCGTCAATTGTATTTTAGGTATATAAGTTTTCCGGCAGCATAAAGTAAACATCGACATAGGCAGTGGACTTTGCTATTTCCGAGTGGGCAGTCGTAGTGTGAAGGTCAATCTTGTAAAGTCAACAATAGCGCGTAATGGTCTATTACAGGAACAAGCTGAAGTAAAATTAGTTTACCCACAAGTGTTATTGATAGATGTTCCTTACCCCGAATAATTAGATACGGAAATAATTAACGAACAGGCCGCCCACGAGAAGGTAGGAAAATCCACTTGTCTTTCAAAAACTCAACAAAATGATCTAGCAGATCGTATTTATGAATACCGACACATTTTTAGAAAAAAGCCGACAATAATCAAAAATTATGAATACAAAATGGAAGTCTACCCACATAAAACGTACTGCCATAAATCATATGCGATACCATGGGCAAAGCAGGAAGCGGTTCGCAAAGAAATAGATAGAATGGCTCTGTGGAAGGTGATAGAACCTTCTCATTCACCGTACTTCAGTCCCAACCTAGCTGTCAGCAAACCTGAAGGGTCAGTCAGATTAGTACTTGATGCGCGGGAAATGAATAAGATCATCGTACCAATACGCACTAGGCCGGAGAACTTAGATGAGCAATTGCTTAAATTTCATGGAGGGAAGTATTTAACATCCGTTGACATGTAGGCTTCGTATTGGCAAATAGCCCTACATAGTGATAGCAGAAAATATACTGCGTTCATTAATGCTGGCAGAGGCTATCAATTCCAAGTACTGCCATTTGGACTCAACGTGAGTGTTGGGGTGTTTATAGAGGCTTTAGACAGAGTATTGGATCCAGAACTGATTAGCAAAGTGACGTTGTATGTAGACGATCTCTTGATAGCCACGGAGACCTGGCAAAAGCATGTAGAATTGGTAAACTAGGTGTTCCAAAAGTTCCGAGAATATGACGTCACAGCAAATTTTAAGAAGTCCGAATTCGGAAGGGATCGAATAAAATTTTTAGGCCACAATTTTACCAGATCAAAAAAAGCTTGATGCCATAAAATATTTTCCCTCACCACAAACACGTAAACAGTTGAAAGCTTTTCTGGGGGTCACGCCATTTTTTCGAAAATTCGTGCCCAAACAGTTACTGAATAGTGGTTCCCTACTCAACCTTTAACGTAAAAACCACACATGGTTGTGGACAGAAAAATGTGAGGAAGATTTCGTAAAAATCAAACAGGCACTCATAAACGCACCCATTTTGAAGCATCCTAACATGAACTAAAACATTTCTTTGAGCACGGAGGCCTCATATCAGGGATTAGGCTCTTGTCTGTTCCAATTAGTAAATGATAATGGAGAACGTAAACATAATTAGTTTTGGCAGTAGAACGTTAACGGAATGTGGAAGAACCTATTCGGCAACTGAACTTGAAGCGTTAGCTGTAGTGTGGGCTTTCCGCAAGTTCCAATACTATCTCTAGCGAAGGCATATACGAGTGTTTTGTGACCATCAAGCATTATCGTTTTTACTCACATGTAAATTGCTGCACAAAAGGATTACACGTTGGTGTCTATTCCTCCAGGAATTTGATTTCGAGATAGTTTATATCAAGGGTGAACAGAATGTAATTGCCGACGCATTATCGCGCTTGCCACACGGCTTGAGCGAGTTCAATCAATTGATCGAACAGACTTCCGATTTTAGAGTTTTTCTGATGCATGATGGCACATTTCAACCATATTACAGAAAGATGTGTAAAGACATGAGCAGACTACAAAAGGAAGCCGATAGATGGAGACAAGTTATGCAAAAACTGCAGGCAGATGACAATAGTACACTGCAACAATATTACACACTGTCAAACGGTGTTCGTTTCTACAGGCACAATCCACAATCCAACACCTGGTGTGTATGCATCCCAGGAGAATACATAGACAATTTGATAAGGCACACACATAGAGTATGGGGACACTATGGAGTATCAAAATGTAAAGCGAAAATATCAACGTATTGTTACTTCCCGAACCTCAGACGCAGGATTGAACAAATAATAAAAAAGTGTAAAATATGTCAGAAGGTTAAACATCTTAATAGATCTTGTTTGGACGTATTACACCCCATCATTCCAACTAGACCAAGAGAACTAGTTTCCGTGGACGCAGCAAGACCATATACACGAGCTAGGGGAGGAGTTGGATATGTGATCGCATTTTATGATGTCTACACAAAGTACTTAAAAATGTATGCTATAAAAGCAGTACTGTCGGGAGCAATAATCAAACACATGATAGAAGACTACATACCACTAGTGGGAAAACCGAAAATTATATTAACTGATAATGCAACAAACTTTACTAGTAATAAATGGAAGACATTTCTCGAATCTCAAAACATATATTGGTATCCAAATTTCACCCAGAATCGAGCCCGATTGAGAGAAATTTTAAAGAGTTTAATCGCTTTATAAGAACTTATATACCAAATAAACAGACAAAATGGGTAGAACAAATAGCTCCATTTCAGCATATTGCAAATAATTTAATTCATACTTCAACAGGCTTTACACCTACAGAATTAATGTTTCAAGGCACAGAACATGACGAATGGGCTAAACCTTTACCTAAATTAGCCACAAAGGAAATAACACTAGACGAAAAGGTACGTCAAGCATTACTACAGATGGAAGAACAAGCAGAAATAAGGAGAAAGCAGTTCAACAAAGAGATAAGAAAGGTTACAGAATGTAACATTGGACAGGAAGTACTATTACGTACCCACCCAAAATCCTCTAAAATTAAGGCATTAAACAAAAAGTGGCAGTTATTGTATGATGGTCGTTTCATTATAATAGACGAACCCCACCCAGGATGTTATCTGTTAGGTAATACACGAACGGGCAAGGTGAAAGGGTTATACCCCCACAAGGATATCGAGGAATTTTTTCATTAATGGTTATATATTATTTTAGCAAAATTGAAATTATACAACCGTGGATCACATAGTAAAATTGCTGTCATTAACCTAAGAAACTTGCGAACACGAAAAAAAAGTACTCTAAGTCCGGTGTTCGTAGTTTAAAAAGTACGTTGAAAAAGAGAGTCAGTTGGTGAAAAACATGCATTAAACTAGAAAACATAACTGAAGTTTCAATTAAACATCGAAACGAGTAACCAACGGGGGGCATATGCCAGCTTAAAAACGCATAGTTAACCACACCTAATGAAATATGTGTTACTGTGAGTCTTAACACTATAAAATAAACCATGCGGTACTTTTGTAGTCTAACTCAGTTATTTAAGAGAGAGAAACAATGACAAATTAGGTCAGAGTTTATTCGCTTGAGACGAGCAACAAACCACGCGTCAAAGTTGCAATACAGCGCTCAGCTGACGAGCACGCGATAGCTGCATGGCAAGACGAGGTCATTGCCCGCGCTGTAGGCAGCGAGCCGGGGAGAAACCTTCCCCCTTCCCTGTCCGATCAGCTGAGTGTATACAAAGCGCGAAGGGGCATGCGCGGTCGAGTCCGGACGACACGTGACTCATATTACACGATGGCGGCTATCACGAATGATGTTCACCAACAATGCAGAGTTTTCCCGGCGCCTGCAGTCCAGTCATGGAACATAAGCGCACATGCTCGGAATGTTCAAAAGTTTTGAGACCATGCTTACTATGAAACACAATGACGAAAGTCATTGAAAAACAAGAAAGAAAAGGGTACACAAGTCTTGTAAATAGTAGCTTAGAAAATTTAATTATAAGCTGGTACTACGTAATAAAAGTGAACATACAAGTACATACTGGTCATGGACGGTATTGTAATATTATATTATACTGAGTAAAATCTTAGCTTGTACGGAAGGACAAAGAAAATAGCTCAATAGAAAAAATAAATAATGCAGATATATAACTGGAAGAAAGGCTATGTACACGAGAACAACACACAATTACATATAGGGAAAAAGCAGCAAAGAGGAAAGAAAAGAGATAACGCATACATTTACATTACACAGTAACGTGCGATTTTCAGAATGAACAACAAGGCAAACGCGTTAATTTTTGTGACTAAGGAAGAGAATGACACAAGCTTTAAAATAGAAAAATAATAAACAGATCTACCCAAAGTGAGTAACGAACTAAATCGCCCTCAAAACAAATACCTAGGGTTTATAGAGAGAGAGAGACACATTAACGTTAGGAAACACCTAAAGGACTCAGCAAACAACTTTGTAGAATATATAAGCTATACATGAGGGTACATGTACGAAAGCGGAAGTTAAAGTGTAAAGGAGGAAAACATGGAATGATGGATTGCGTATCAATGGACCGTAAGGCAGTTATGTATGTAAGAAGAAATATTTAGCTGTCAGTTTTATCAGTATGAGGGGATGATGCTCAGCACACCCTGAATTATTTTGGAATATAGAGGGAATGATGTAGGGTACCGAAAAAGGGCCCCACCAGCAAAGTGTATATTATAGTGGTAGATATTTTTTGTGTGTATAACCTTCTGTATGAATATGTGAAAGGAGAAAGAAGCTCTGTACATGTACGGAACCTAAAAAACATAGAAGTGTATAAGGAAAATTAAACTCTAAGACAACCTCGTATAAACAAGTATACCTAACGTCAAGAAACAACTTAATTAAAACCGTAAGACTCTACGAGTTTACGAGAAAATACGAAAAACCTGATAAAAAGTGCAACATTAACGATGCTTCACTCATGTATGCAGAAGGAAGGTATGAATTACTTTACACACTTGCAACATGAAATGATAAATCATGTCAAAATTATATACTTCATACATATCACGATTTACAGTCACAAAGAATGAAAATGATATCGCCGCTATACGAGAAACAGGTAAGTAGTGTGATCGACGACCTGTAAGTAAAGGAATCGTCTATAAAATAAACTATGAAAAGAGAAACGTCATACGGAAATTCATGCTGCACTGAAGCTATGAAAGTCTGATTATTCGTGTACATAGATTTTCATGACAACCGATGCATTAAAATGTCTGTATTTTTTGTCCCATGATAACACAAGATGATACACGCACACAAGGGCGTGCCACTATTATGAAACGCTGTACATATTAATAGTAGCTACACCCTGAACTTCAAGATTTTATGTTTATATGTCTATGTTAATGTAGGAAATTTCATTAGAGGTAATGATTTACAAGCACACCAGAACGTGCTTAAGCACAAGACACTGTACATATTAGGGTTATGCTACATATAAATTATTATTTCGTGCATTTTCAGATTTTATACGTAAAAACCGTAGCATACACGTAGTCGTTGCCATTACCCTAAGTAGAAGGTAGAAAATTCCCTTCCCAAGCTGCAGTGGAGCGGCTACAGGTGTGTTTTCTGCATGCTGAGCCATGTCCTTGCGTATGGAGAAGACGTAACGAAGGTAAACCTTAACTTACACTCGAGTTCAAAAAGGAAAACAAAGGACTTGTTCCTTCTAACAGATTAATGGAAAAATGTGTGTGTGTCAGTAAAATCCAAGACGAAGAAGCCACTATGATTGGTCAAAAATTTTTCAATTTTCGTCGATAGTTTTTTCCTGTAATTAATGTAACCAACGTATTGTATGTGTTATATGTTATTCCATTGTATGTGATGTATTTTGTATTTCATGCCAAGTCCCGTGACTTACAAATTTGTGAATACTTATGTACATTTACCAGAAGTATTGAGGGAAATGAATCCCGGTACAATAGGTAAAAGGGGTTAATGTGAAGAAAAAAGTGTAGTGAAAAGCAAGTTTCGATCGCAATACTCGCGGTTAAAGTGGTGTGTGTAGAAATTAAAATTGTGCAAAGTAGTGCTACGTTACAAGTGTCAGCGAGCCTAAACAAGTGACATCGAAAATTGATGCTTGTATCGTCAAACGACCCATGGCGTCACAATAGGAAAGGACAATGCCAAACAAGTTTGACATGGTACGCTTCTTACCTGGAGCTGCATCGACGGGATCGTCCTCCGCCTCGCACATAGTGTGGTGTGTTCTTCGGGGCACATATTCCAATGTACCTCGTCGTATCCAGTCTAAGTACAGGAAGGAACTACTAAAAGCACACGCATACGGAGGCTCGGAACTCTCGACGGTACCCACACGTCGGTGTATATTCACTGCACTAGTACGTGCATTCAACCAACGTCGCCTGCTAACGGACGACCAAACAATCAGGCGCTCGTGTCGCCTCCCATATTCAACACTGGTGCGAGCGAACAGAGCTCGTCGCCCCAGAATAAATACAGAAAGCAATACAAGGACTTAATTTTCAATTCTGATGAGGAAGGAAACATTCGTCAATAACGTTGTATTCATTGTATATTTTATTGTACAAACTTTACCACATGATGTCGTTTTCTCAGTATTAACCAAAACTTTGTACATTAGGATTAAGGTTTGTAAATATTAGCATAAGTATACCAAAAAACTGACACACACTCAGTAATACCAAAGAATTCACAGTGCCATGAAAGTGAGACAATAAAAATGAAGATTGTAAATAAAAGACCCCAAAACATATCAATTGTAAGATCGACTACCGTATCCTGTCAACCAAATAAAATTTTCTAGTGACAGTATACAGTAGGGGGCAGTTGTAATGACACATTCCGACGCAGAGACATACAATACCTTAAAAGCTGCGCCAAAGATTAAATTGAGAGGCATGTAGATTATAATCTTTGTAATGTTCACACTGGATTCTCTTTTGTTTCATACTCCAAGGAGCTAAAGGACACTTTCGATTACTGCCTTGTGGAGGATGGACGTGATTTTTGGAGTGTGCGGAAAGGCAGCCATATAGTTCGTAATTATGGTTTGTGCAACGAGCACAGCAAGTCTTATTGTGTTGTGAATAAAAAATAGTGAGAAGTATCTAAGCTTTACGAGGATTATTTAAAGTGACGAAGCATTGTATTTCCTTGGTTTCCACCGTCTTCGTGCAGTGAACCGATGCCGACTCAGGAAGATACACACGGTCAACAAAGAGAAGAACACCGATGGCGACTAATGAATTAATACTGTGGCAGAAAGACGAATTTTACGTCTAAGGTGAGAACCCTGAATAAATCAACAATTACGTAGAATTCAACAATGTAATTAATTGGAATGGTAAATTATATTACAGGCATATTTCACGCAGCACTGAACTTGTCCACATTCAAGCCGGTCAATACAGTCCGTAAAAAAGCCCTTCAAAAATTCTATAGTTACAGTTCCACGTCCGTAATTTTTTCTCTTTCCAAAAAAAAAAAAAAAAATCAATAAATTTAATTTTTTTATTTATTTCGCCACAGTGGGTTTAGGCGTCATGATGAGACAGTTTAATTGATTGTTACAGGCATTAGTGGGGTCGATCAAAGTTTACAGAATGAACAGCTAATGATCTTGTTGCTCGCTAGTTGGGACAATCCGACCATCCGGAATTATGATGGTAACTCGGGGTTATTATCGTATCCGGACCAACGACGCCCCGCTTTCAACTGTTATGCATCTTCATTAAACAATTATCTCTCTCGTTCACTCTGTTAAATGTTTTATTTCTTTATTCGATGTTACAGATTCGCTTCGTTTGGTCTTTGTTTTCATTTGTTTCCTGAGAACACATACGATCAGTTCAGAACATTTTACTACATCATACAATTGAACATTCAAAAAGCTTAAAACTTTTAGTATTTCGCGCACAAAAATACTCTTGAATGCTCAAAAATGCTTTTAAGTACTCTTAAATCGACTTAAGTAATAAACAATGTCCTAATGCGAAATAAAATACTGCGTTACTCAGATATTCGTTTCCTTATAGAAGATGGAGAACAACAAGACTTTCGAGAACAGTCCAAATCATTTAAATATTGGAGAACCTGGACCATTCTGGAACATTTCAGATCATTCTAAAATATTCAAGAACACTCTAAAATGTTAAAGAATCCTCTGCGATAATCTACATCTACATCCATACTCCGCAAGCCACCTCACGGTGTGTGGCGGAGGGTACCCTGAGTACCTCCATCGGTTCTCGCTTCTATAGCAGTCTCGTATTGTTCGTGTAAGGAAGGATTGTCGGTATGCTTCTGTGTGGGCACTACACTCTCTGATTTTATCCTCATGGTCTCTTCGCGAGATATACGTAGGAGGGGGCAATGTACTGCTTGACTCTTCGGTGTAGGTATGTTCTCGAAACTTTAACAAAATCTCTTACCGAGCTACTTAGCGTCTCTCCTGCAGAGTCTTCCACTGGAGTTTATCTACCATCTCCGTAACGCGATTACTAAATGATCCTGTAACGAAGCGCGCCGTTCTCCGCTGGATCTTCTCTATCTCCTCTATCAAACCTATCTGGTACGGATCCCACACCGTTGAGCAGTATTCAGGCAGTGGGCGAACAAGCATACTGTAACCTACTTCCTTTGTTTTCGGATTCCGTTTCCTTAGGATTCTTCCAATGAATCTCAGTCTGTCATGTGCTTTACCGACGATCAACTTTATATGATCATTCCATTTTAAATCACTCCTAATGCGTATTCCCAGATAATTTATGGAATTAACTGCTTCCAGTTGCTGACCTATTATTTTGTAGCTAAATGATAAGGGAACTATCTTTCTTTGTATTCGCGGGACATTACACTTGTCCACATTGAGATTCAGTTGCCATTCCCTGCACCATGCGTCAATTCGCTGCAGATCCTCCTGCATTTCAGTACAATTTTCCATTGTTACAACCTCTCAATACACCACAGCTTCATCTGCAAAAAGACTTCTCTTCATTCAGAATTATATGCTGCGTTCTGTTATCTAGGAACTACAATCCAAACACATAATTGGTCTGATAGTCCACATGCCCTTACTTTGTTCATTAAACGACTGTGGGGAACTCTATCGAACGCCTTGCGGAAGTCAAGAAACACGACATCTACCTGTGAACCCGTGTCTATGGCTCTCTGAGTCTCGTGGACGAATAGCGCGAGCTGGGTTTCACACGACCGTCTTTTTCGAAACCCATGCTGATTCCTACAGCGTAGATTTCTAGTCTCCAGAAAAGTCATTATACTCGAACATAATACGTGTTCCAAAATTCTACAACTAATCGACGTTAGACATATAGGTCTATAGTTCTGCACATCTGTTCGACATCCCTTCTTGAAAACGGGGATGACCTGTGCCCTTTTCCAGTCCTTTGGAACGCTACACTCTTCTAGAGACCTATGGTACACCGCTGCAAGAAGAGGGGCAAGTTCCTTCGCGTACTCTGTGTAAAATCGAACTGGTATCCCATCAGGTCCAGTGGCCTTTCCTCTTTTGAGCAATTTTAATTGTTTCTTTATCCCTCTGTCGTCTATTTCGATATCTACCATTTTGTCATCTGTACGACGATCTAGAGAAGGAACTATAGTGCAGTCTGCCTCTGTGAAACAGCTTAGGAAAAAGACATCTAGTACTTCGGCCTTTAGTCTGTCATCCTCTGTTTCATTACCATTTTAGTCATAGAGTGTCTTTACATTTTGTCTTGAGCCACCTACCTCTTTGACATTAGACCAAAATTTCTTAGGATTTTCTGCCAAATCAGAACATAGAACTTTACTTTCGAATTCATTGAACGCCTCTCGCATAGCCCTCCTCACACTACATTTCGCATCGCGTAATTTTTGTTTGTCTGCAAGGCTTTGGCTATGTTTATATTTGCTGTGAAGTTCCCTTTGCTTCCGCAGCAGTTTCCTAATTCGGTTGTTGTACCACTCCTTATTGATCCTCTGTAATTGATTTCTAAAAGTTTACTGACGGATGCGTCTCGCCATTGCTTATATATACCCTCATGAGCTGAAAAATATCCCTACCACACCAGTACAATGAAAAATTCGAGAACATTCTCGAACACCTTGAACATTCTTGAGCACTCACAGACACTCCTGCGTAACTGCAAGCGCCAGCATGAATATGAAGAAAAGAAGAGCAGAGAGGTCTGTGAGACGGTGTCAGCCAATAGTACGCTGATTAGACTGACACCAAGACAGGAGTGGCATCTATACGAAAAGAATATAAGTGCCGCGCCACATAGCCATGGCCGGAGTGAAATACGAGTCGTCATACAAACTCTATATCGGTGACTTAGGAACTGTTTTGTTTTGCTTGCATTGAAATTGTGTATACCGAAGGACACTGATTATTTACATGTCGCCATTTGCTTCCAGCACACCTTTGTGAATAAGCAAAGTTAAGTATTGTCAATTTAACTTACTATAATAAACTCCATTAATTTGATTTGCTTGAACTGTTGTCTAGCGATCCGAGAAAACAGGTCCCTAGGCACCCTATATTAGATGGGTGGGCAGGATACTACAGGCTTCTTGGTAAGAAATAAAATATATGCGTGTCATTGTCTTGAAAATTCAACCTCTAACGGGTGAAATAGAGGATGAAAGTCTTTGTGGAAATATTTTATTATGTAATCATTTTTGAAGCTAAATCTATTAAATTTTGCATTTGGCTTGTTTCTCAGAAATAAATAAACATCCATATCACTGTTTTTGGGCATTCAAACCCAAAGAGGGTGAAATGGGGCCAGACTGATTGACTGATTCATCATTGCCCAACCGAAACCTCTAAGGATAGAAAATTGAACTTTGGAAGGGTGTGGACCTATACTTTAAGTATTATTTAAGAAGCGACTCTTCGAAATTCCACTCCTGAGGCGTGAAATAGGCGATGATAAGCTGTTTGAAAATATGAAGGTAATTTGAAGATAGAACTACAGAAACTGGTATTTGGTTTCTCAGATTCGAAAATTAAGGGGTAAAATAGTGGATGAAATATTTTTTGGAAATGAATCATTATTAAAGAACTACTCCAAACTATTTTGGTTAGAAATTTTAAAAAATGTGTGCTTTAGTTCTTTTCGAAATTCAGCCCCATAAAGGGAGTGAAATAGACTATGAAAATTTTTATGAAATTATTTCATTATGAAAACATTTTCAAAGTTAAATGTATGAAAATTTGTATTTTGTTTCTCTATTCTAAATTTAAAAACATGTTTCACGGTTCTTAAACATTGAAACCCTTAAGAGATGAAACAGAGATTGATAACTTTTAAGAAAATATTCGTAAAAATAACAAATTTTTAAAGCTGAGTCTGTGAAAATTGGTACTTCACTTCCTGGTTAGATTTACGGGAATATGTGTTAGGGGATGGTAATTCCGATGGGAATATCATCCAAATAATGCAAACGGCATGATTAACAAAAACCTTTGACTCCAACTATCAGAATTACTTTTTGGTCAGAAGTACAGTCCAAAAAGACCATGTGTCTATGGCCTCAGGTAGCGTGAAAAGTTTAGAAGGTGTTGCAATTTATTAACAATATAAAAATTCAATTAAAGTAAAAGAAAAAATTGTACAGACCGTACAGTCTACACAATCGATTCTGCAAGCGCTAAGCTAGTTTATTATGATTATACATTTGTCGGTCTTTAGTGAAATACACATATTTAATTCAGTCTGTAATTGACTCTTACTTAAGTATAGTTGTTAGCACCTGCCTACCTTAATCTGTCATCACGCCTGATCTACTCCACTGCGATTTTTTAATCACGCCTGTAGTAGGAGATGGATGCACTGCTATAGGCACATCAGTGCAGGGAACAGGGTAGCGGATATCCGTTTCCATGCCGCATAGCTAGGAATGTGGTTTGAACTATTCGCAAGATGATGCACAAGTAACGTGCTTGTTAACTCTCCGGAAAAGAAACGAACAGTTACAGCTGCGAAACGATTCGCGCGAGCCAAGCGAATCCGTCAAGTGCGTGTGGTATTGGGCCCAGCTGACACCCTTCGAGGCGCACGCGGCAGGGCGCCGCTCACCGACGTTCGTTAGGGCGGCGGCCGGCGGAAGCTGCACGTACGCGGTCCTGCCTCCCTCCTCCCCTGCCCTAGCGCGGCTCGCATTATGCGTGGCCGCTCGGCTGTGTGCGTGCTACGCGCGTGTGCGACCGCACGCCGCCCGCCGCAGCGAGGCGAGAGGACGGCCGCTGGCGCGGAAACCTGCGCTGCGGTGTAGCCGGCCAACCAGGCGCCGCGCCTCCGCCTGCATCCGCAGCGCCCGCCCCGCCGTCCGCCTACTTGTTTATGCGGCTAAAGGAAGGGGCGCGGGCGTCGCTACCCGAGACCTCGGGCCTCCTCCGGTAATTCTGCCGCGGATACTCCGTGGAATTTTATAATTACAACACGAAAACTACTTTCTTGCCACTTGCGTGACTTTGCTGTAGGACTGAGAGGTAAGAGCCAACAGGTTCACTCCATAAAACGCCATTGTCGTACCACGAAACAACAATTTTGGTTGTAACTAGGCATTGCACATCCAAATCGCTTATGCTAACGACCTCAGGAACAAATTAAAAATGGTGATTAGAGCAACTCCAACCCGCAATTTAATTCTGGCGCATCTACATCTACACTCCGCACCCACTTTAGGGTGTATTGCGGGCGATATTTATTGTACCAAGATAGGCTATCTCTTACAGAAGCTGTAAATTTAGCGCGGACAGAAATGCAAGAAGCTTATAACAGTTTCTACAGTTAAATTTTGTCTCCAAACCCGGTATAAAATCCAAAAAGATCCTGGTCGTATGTAAAGTATGTTAGCGGTAGGAAACAATCAATGCCTTCTCCGCACGACAGCAAGAGAAATACTGTCAAATGATTCAAATAGCTCTGAGCACTATGGGACTTAACATCTACGGTCATCAGTCCCCTAGAACTTAGAACTACTTAAACCTAACTAACCTAAGGATATCACACAACACCCAGTCATCACGAGACAGAGAAAATCCTTGACCCAGAGAAACACTGTCGACGACAGTTCTGCTAAATTAGAGCTGCTAAACACAACCCTCCGAAATTTCTTCACGAAAGAAGACGAAGTAAATATTCCATAACTCGAATCAAAAACTGCCACCAACATGAGTAACTTAGAAGTAGATATCTTCTGAGCAGTGAAGCAACTTGAACCACTTAATTAATGTAGTCTTCCGGTACAGACTATACACCAGTTAAGCTCCTTTCAGAGTTTGCTGAAGCAATATCTCCATACTTAACAATCACATACAAACGTTTGCTCGACGGAAGCTCAATACGCAAAAACTGGAAAGTTATACCGGTCACTCCAATATTCAAGAAAGGTAGCAGAAGTAATCCATCGAAATACACGATCATATCATTAATGTCGCTATGCAGCAGGTTTTTGGAATATGTATTGTGTTCGAACATTCTGAATTACCTCGGAGAGGACAGTCTATTGACACACTGTCACCAAGGTTTTACAAAACATCGTTCTTGTGAGACACAGCTACCTCTTTACTCACACAAAGTGTTGGGTGCTATTGACAAGGAATTTCAAACTGATTCCATATTTCTTGATTTCCAGAAGGCTTTTGACAATGTACCATACAAGCGGCTTTTAGTGAAATTGCATGCTTATGAACTATCGTCCCAGCGCCCACCCCCAATAGCTGAGTGGTCAGCGCGACAGACTGTCAATCCTAAGGGCCTGGATTCGATTCCCGGCTGGGTCTGAGATTTTTCTCTTCTAAGCGACTGGGTGTTGTGTTGTCCTAATCATCTTCATTTCCTCTCCATCGATGCGCAAGTTGCCGAAATGGCGTCACATCGAAAGACTTGCATCAGGCGAGCGGTCTACCCGACGGGAGGTCCTCGAATTATTATACCGTCCCAGTTATGTGACTGGATTCGTGATTTCCTACCACAGTTCGTAATAACTGACTGAAAGTCATCAAGCAAAACAGAAGTGATTTCTGGCGTTCTGCTGTTCCTTATCTACATAAATGATTTAGGAGACAGTCTGAGCACCCGTCTTAGGGTTTTGCAGATGATACTGTCGTTTGTCGTCTGGTAAAGTCATCAGAAGATCAAAACAAATTGCAAAACGATTTGGAGAAGATGTCTGCATGATGCGGAAACTGGCAGTTGACACTAAGTAATGAAACGTATGAAGTCATCCACACGACTGCTAAAAGGAATCCTTAAGCCTCGATTCTACAATAAATCAGTCAGATCTAAAGGCCGTAAATTCAGCTAAATACCTAGGAATTACAGTTACGAACAACTTAAATTGGAAAGAACACATAGGAAATGTTGCGGGGACGGCAAACCTAAGTCTGCGTTTTATTGCCAGAACACTTAGAAAATATAACAGATCTGCTAAAGAGACTGCCTACACTATGCTTGTACGTCATCCTTGCCATGTAGCACTAACTGAGTACATCGGAAAAGCTCTAAGAAGATCAGCACGTTTTGTATTATCGCGAAATAGGGGAAAGAGTGTCACTGACGTGGATTTAGGGCGGATATCATTAAGACAATATAAAAATAATAAAATAAGGGAAACCAGAGCTCTCATGGAAAGATATAGGTGTTCGTTTCTTCGGCTCGCTGTTCGTGAGTGGAATAGTAGAGAATTATTGTGACGGTGGTTCGATGAATCCTCTGCCAGGTACTTAAGTGTGATTTGCAGAGTATCTATGTAGATGTAGATATAGACTATCTCCGGTTTCCTGTTCCATTCACGAATGCCGCGTTGGAGAATGACGTTCTGTTAACTCCCAATATGAGCTGACAAGATTAATATACATAAGAATGGAAAAGAAAATTGAGTATCTGTTAATTGACGGTCAGCAGGGCTTCAGGAAAGGTAAAGATATCAGAGGCAGACGTGACGTTGCGCTTGATAATGGAAGCAAGACTGAAGAAAAATTAAGTTACGTTTATGGTATTTATCAAACCAGAAAAATGCATTCGACAATTCGAAATCGTGCAAAATGACTGAAATCCTGAGTAAAATAGGAGTGAAAGTAGGAAACGATAGGTAATATACAGTATGTGCCATAATCGAGAGGGAAAAGTAAGACTTAAAGAGCAAGAGGGAATTGCTGGAGTTAAAAAATGTGTAAGACCAGATTGCAGTCATTCGCCCCCTACTTTTCAATCTGTACATAGAAGAAGCAATGATGGAAAGAAAAGAACTACAAAACCCATTGGAATGAGCAGTCTAATAAGTGCAAAATACGGCTTGGGAGTAAGTCAGAGTAAGACGAAAGTAATGATAAGTAGTATGAATGAGAGTAGCGAGAAATTTAAAAAAAAAGAACTTGTGGTCACGAATTAGGCGAAGTTAAGGATTTCTGCTATTCTGTAAGCGAAATAGCACAGGACGACGGAGCAAAGAGGACATAAAAAGCAAAAAGTGCAGGCAAAGAGGGAAGAAGATGTTTGTTTGTATCAAACACAGACCTTAATCTGGGGAAGAAATTTCAGAAAACGTACGTTTGGAGTACAGCGTTGTATGGTAATGAACCGTGGACTCTAGGAAAACCCGAAAAGAACAGAATCGAAGCGTTTTAGATGTGGTGCAAGATAAGATTGTTCAAAATTTAGGTTGTCTTATGAAGCAAAGAAAGGTGAGGTTCTCCGCAGAACCGGCGAAGAAATGAAGGTACCGAAAACGCCGACAAGAAGAAGGAATATGATGGTAGAAGATCTGTTAAGATGTCAGGTAATAATTTCTGTGATACTAGAAGGACCGGTAGAGTTACAAACTATATGGAAACAGAGTTTGAAATACATACGACTAATTGGCGTCGGGTGCAAGAGCTAGTCTGAGGCGAATAAGTTACACAAGAGATAAATTCGTGGAGGGACATATTAAACCAGTCAGATGACTGATGACGCGAAAAAAACAGTGACACCTAATTTCTGCAATTTTCTGGTCATCCCCATTTGACGAGATGCACTTGACAGGAAGTAATATGGTACCCGACTCTTCTTGGAGCATACAACCTCGGAATTTCAACAGAAAACCTCTCCGTGAGGGCAATGCCCCTCTTGCAGCATTTTCCCCTTAAGTTTGCTGAGCATCTGCGTAACACTCCCGCTCCGAGTAAAAGATCCCGTGACGATATACGCCGGTCTTCGTTGGGTCTTCCATACTTCTTCTATTAATGTAACTCGACAAGGGTCCCAGGCTGATGAACAGAACAGTACTCCAGAATCTAAAGAGAGACTTGTGAAACACTTTGATTAACTACATCTCCTTCAGATTCGCCCAACGAATCTGTCTCGCGTGTGCTTATCCTGCTATTTGTTTTACATGGCTATTCCATTTTACGTCACTCCAAAAGTTTACTCTTACGTACTCTATAGCAGGTACTGTTTCCGTTGTTTTGTTGCCAGTAGTGTAATCGAACAGTAGTGGATCTCATCGGTTATTTATGCGCAATCCGTTTCAAAAAATGGCTCTGAGTGCTATGGGACTTAACTTCTGGGGTCGTCAGTCCCCAAGAACTTAGAACTACTTAAACCTAACTAACCTAAGTGTATCACACACATGCATACCTGAGGCTGGATTCGAACCTGCGACCGTAGCGGTCGGGCGGTGCCAGACTGTAGCGCCTAGAACCGCTCGGCCACTCCGGCTGGCGGAAAAACAATAGGGACTTATCTCAAATATAAATTCAGATGCTAAATGACTCAAGACGATTATGTTGGCTACGTTGACTAATCAAAAGACTTTGATTATCATTTTCACTCAGTTAACTGCTTTACATTTAATTCTTTTTTTATTTCTAATACTTGTTTTGTCATTTTCATCCCCGTACTTTTTTATTTGATCTTCTTTGTTCCTACCATTTTGTTTTCGTTTGTAATCTGCCTGTGTCGTGAATGATCTGCAACCATGGGCGAACCCGGATTGATCATCGACTGCTAACGCAATACTTCACGCACTCATTGTGCAGATAGCTTCAAGTAACCAATGATGGCGAGAACTTACTGTTTGCTTTTAGAAACTGCTGAAATATTTCTGTCTTCAGTTTGTTCGTGGAGGTTAGCTTAATCGGCTTGAACAAATCGATCACGATTTTAGTTCTGCAGCAACAGGTGGTTTTCTCTCTCTCTCTCTCTCTCTCTCTCTCTCTCTCTCTCTCTCTTTTTTTTTTCTTTTTTTTTTTTTTTTTTTTTTTTTTTTTACACTTCGCGAGGTTTAGGTTCGGTTAGGACATGAGTTTAGATCCAGGAGTACAAAAGCCGTCGTCACTGCAGTTCAGTCACCGATCGCTTAAAACCAGCTGTCGACAGAGCATCTCACATTTCTGTCACACCTCGCGGCGGCCGCTTCCAACATTAACAGCGTTTGTGAAGTGATCCGCCTTGTTTGTGTGTCGCCTAAAACCGAGCAGCAGCCGGAAGCCGATGCGGAATTACTTTAGTGATAAATAACAGACGTCAACTGTCAAGTAATTTTAATCGGACTATAGATCATTTATATAAATTGTAAATACAGCGTTCTTGTAATACTCTCTTGGTAAATCTCGATTTTGTTCTGTTGAGAAAGACGTGTTGAGTTCCGTCTGAGAGAAAGTCGTACATCCAATCACAAATTTGGACCGATATTCGATAAGCTCGTTTTTTGTTCACTAAACTAGTGTGGAACTGTATTAAGGGCATTTCCAAAGTCAAGAAGTTCGGCATCAAACAGAGCACGTCTATGGCCCCTAAATCTCATGGACGAACAAAGCGAGCTCTCTGCAGAATATAAGCTGATTTTTATACAGGAGATTTTCGTTCTTTAAGGTCGTCATGTAATAAGAAAAGTGTACTCAGATTGAATATCTAAAGCGTGAGCATAAAATATGCTCTGTAACTCAGCGACAGATAGATGTCAGCGTTATAGGCGTATATTACGCCCATCTGTGGACGATCATTCTTGAAAACAGGAATGTCAGACGCTTTTTCTCAACACCTGGGCGCTCTTCGTTGGCCCAGTAACATGCGATGAATTACTGCTAGCGTACATTGAGACTGAGGGTTTTTTTTTATTGAGATTTTTAGCATCCTCACTACCCAGGCGGTGAAGCCAAGATCCCCGTTCCCTATGAGACACAAAGTTCCACCGCCGCGCCGGTGGTCGTTGAAGCAGGCCCAGAGCTAACTTGCGGCGTTTACCAGTCCCCAGGAGAGGGACCCCAGGGTCGCCAAGCCCGTAACCAGAAAATAAACCAGGAAGTGAATGCCGAGCCCCTGAGGGCGCAGAAAAAGAAAACTAGAAACACGGAGCTGCATCGCCGTAGATTAGAGATGGAGCGTTTAATTGTAAGAGTAATAGCGGTGAGTCTCCTCGGGTGAACGAAAGCTAGACTAATTATTATATGAATCGTCATATTTTTCGAAACGAGAATTATGTCATGTTTAACCAAAAAAAGAAGACTTTTCCTTTGTGAACAGAAAAGCGCAAGTCTGGATTCGCATAATCGGTATTTTCGGACTGCTTACTGATTGTCATGGTAGAGGTTATTTTATTCGGGATATCTCAGTTTATTTGAGTTCAGAATATGTTCTAGGAGTTTACAATAGATGGACGTCAGTGAGATGTGACGGTAGTTTTCTAGTTCACTTCTGCTACCCTTCTTGTAGTTTTGTATGTCCGCCAGATAAAAACTTAGTCACCCTAACGTCATGCACAGGTGAATCGTTAAGCCTTTACAGCTGGAGCAACGATAGAATCACGTGCTCAACCGCACACACTGTCTCTATGTGGGCCTAAGGCAGTAGAGAACAGTGAGACATTTATGTTTCAAGCGGACATTGCACATAAACAAGGGTAAATGTAAGGAAGTGGCAAAAGTATGTAGTCTTGTTTGGCCGTGCCATGGCCATAAGGTATGTGAAGTTGCTGGATTTGTTGATGTTTGGTGTTGATGTGGTGGACTGTTCTACGTGTCTACAAGCAGCGGTGTAACACACGTCGCCCCGAAACACGTCAGAATTGTGGTTGTAGAAGGATCCTGACGGAAAGGGATCGGAGATGCATTTCACGGCCTGTGAACCAAACTTCCATCTGTTAGCGAGAGAATACTGTCACGGGAATTGTGTGCAACGAATTCGGTCATCTCTCAAGAAGTCTTTGCTTAGACAGGTAAATGACTAAATGACAACCACATAGTTCACCGGACTGGAAACGTATGTGACTGGTTTTCTGAAAATTCCTCCACCTTATTACATTTCAACTGACTGCTAAATTATCCGACTTGAATGTCATAGAAAATCTACGGGACATTTTGGAACAGTGTGTAAAACGTCGACATCAGTATCCCCGAAGATTGTTGGAGCTCAAATTATCAGCGAGTGGTTTAACATGGACGCGATGTACCTGCATAATTTTATGAGTTCACTCCCTAACTGAATCCATACGATTATCAAGTCCAGGGGCGAAACTAAACGGTACTACATTATGCTTGTATTTATTTCTCTGCGGGTGCCTAATTTTTTGTCCCGTTAGCTGTGTTCACTTCTGCTGCCGTCCTTGTGGACGGGTGTGATCTTACTTTATTGCAATCAGTGGCCACAGTCTTTTTGTTCGCGGTATCTATGGTATATTACGATTAAAGTAGGAGTTAACTTAGAAGAAAATTCTGTTTAAATTGTGGAAGGGATTCCATCGAACCCTGAAGCCCTTAAATTTCCAGCTTTTTAAGCTGTTTCTCAATGCCACTGACATTTATATCTACTCGTACATCATTTATTTTCACACTGATGCCATAATTAAACTGGGGCAATAGTACTTCTGCATCTTTCCTTGCAAATAAACATTTGGAAATCGTGTTCAGCATATCTGCTTTTGCTTTTTTTACCATCAATATCAGATCCAGTGCCATCTATGAATGTCTGAATACGAAACTTCGTGCCACACACAGGCGTCACATATGATTTAAAGTGGGTTTTCAAACAGATCTTTCGATGTAATTCTATTACAGAGGTCACTGAAGACGCACATTATCCTCTTGACAACCAAACGCGTTTCCTCCACCAGTTCTGTATCTATAGCCCTGAGCTTTGTTTTACATCTATTACGCAGTAGACGCTGTTTCTTTAGAAGCTTCTTTACTGTACTTTAGCAAATCCCTCCCTTCATAAATTACTCTACTTGGCACGTGTCTATCCTGAGCATGATGAACTATACCTTTAAACATGAGCCACAATTCTTCCATTTGCTCCTTTAAATTTTCTTCGACTGCTAAGTGTAATGTTAGAATTGCTTCCCTAGAACCATTCCCCTTCCTGAAACCAAATGATCTTTGTTCGGTTTTTCTTCCTATTCTTCCGATCAGCACTTTACGAGCATGGTCCCTCAGACTAATCATCTGATCGTTTTTGGGTTTATCTGTATGTTGTATTCTTTGTAGACGTCTGATGGTATGACTCCCTTATTTGGTGGTGGTTATTGTCTCCCTTTATTTGTCTCCCTTTACCCATCTCCGCCTGTACCCTCCTTTCCAGTCTTCTAGACTGTAACATTTCTTCTGCCGGCCGCGGTGGTCTAGCGCTTCTAGGCGGGCAGTCCGGAACCGCGCGACTGCTACGGTCGCAGGTTGGAACCCTGCCTCGGGCAAGGATGTGTGTGATGTCCTTAGGTTAGTTAGGTTTAAGTAGCTCTAAGTTCTCGGGGACTGATGACCACAGATGTTAAACCCATAGTGCTCAGAGCCATTTGAACCATTTTTGTAACATTTCTATTTACTCTACAACGCCGCCACAAGATTAAGTTTTAAGACTATTTTTCCTTTGGTCCAGGAACATGGCGACGCCGTCAAGCAAATCTTGGAAATTGATTCATTAGTTTTGATTAATGTAAATAAATAATTCCGTAGGATGTGTTTGTATTAATAACTCCTCTTTTTATTCAGGGGTAAAGTTACCATTCTGAGTATGGCGTAGAAGCTCCTCGAAATACATATAATGCATTCTTCCTGTATGGCAACCAGACAGCGAAAGACGACCATCTTGTCTCCGTTAGACAAAAGAGAGAGAACGTTATCAGCAGTTAAACTGCTCAGAGTAGAAACCACCCTGAAAAATATCTTCATGCGGCAACATAATCTAGCGCAAAACCAGTCGGAAAGAATACAGTCCCTGGTGGGGTAGGAGCATACGAGTATATCATTCAGTGTCACAGCAACACGTCTCACGAACTTCAGTCTTCTGTGAAACAAGTAAAGGGTGATATGGTGTGGCAATAGCTGTCATTTCCATTTCACTGTCATTGTCAAAAGTATCCTCGATGGGAGCGAAGAAACAATGAGAGGCCGTCGCTAAGCGACGGCGCAATGTCTGATGAAGGTGCTCGTTGCGCGGCGGCAGCACGGCAACCGCGCTTCCTGCTGTCGACGCTAGAGGCGCTGCGGGCGCTTCACCTGCAGGGACGCCAGGAATGCTCCGCCTCGGCCGTCGCTGACTTCCTGCTGCGACACACGCCGGTCACGGGCGACGTGGAGGCGCAGGTCTGCCCATCACCACCACGGCTGCGCCCAGTAACACTCCACACCATGCTGCAATATTCCTTTGAGGCTATGCTACCACGTCTTACTAATTATTGCTAGCATAATATAAAGCCGGCCGCTGTGGCCGAGAGGTTCTAGGCGCTTCAGTCCGGAACAGCGCTGCTGCTACGGTCGCAAGCTCGAATCCTGCCTCGGGCATGGCTGTGTGTGATATCCTTAGGTTAGTTAGGTTTAAGTAGTTCTAAGTCTAGGGGACTGATGACCACAGATGTGAAGTCCCATAGTGCTTGAAGTCGTTTGAACCATATTATAAACTACTGACTAAAGAGAAGTCGTTGTTTAACGTTGTTGGAGCCAAACACCTTTCAGTGGGAATTCAACAAAACCCAAACCACCGCCGTTTGCGACTTCTGTGGTATCAAGCGAGCGCTCACTGGCGGGCAGGGTGGAGGTCTGTTGTGTTTACTGATGAAAGTTGTTTCTGCCTCAGTGGCAGTGACTGTCATGTGGTGGTTAGGTGGAGGACAATTAAGGGCTTGCAACAAACCTGTTTGTGGCCCAGAAACACTGGACCTACACGTGGAGTTATGGTCTGGTGTGCGGACTCGTATGACACCAGAAGCACTGTTGTGCCTATCCAACGCACCCTGACTGCAAATTAGTTCGTTAGTTTGGTGATTCCACCTGTTGTGCTGCCATTTATGAATAGCATTCCTGGGAGTGTTTTCCAACAGGATATCTCTCGACCATATAACCACTGTTGTAACCCAACATGCTCTACAGGGTGACCACATGTTTCCCTGGACTACTCCATCACCGGATCAGTCTTCAATCTAACACTTATGGGACATCATTGGACGACGACTTCAGCGTAATCCACGAACAGCGTTAACCGTCCCTGTATTGATCTACCAAGTGCAACAAGCCTGGAACTCCATCCCCCAAAGTGATATCCAGCATCTGTTGCTTGGTTGGTTGGGTGGCGGGGACCAAACAGCGATGACGTCGGTCCCATCCGATTAGGGAAGGATGGTGAAGGAAGCTGGCCGTGTCCTTTCAAGGAAACACAGCGGAGTTTGGCTGAAGTGATTTAGGAAAATCACGGTAAATCTAAATCAGGATGCACGGATGAGAGTTAATGAACCATCGTCCTCCCGAATGCCAGTCCACTGGCAACTGTATAACACAATTCATGCACGTTTGCATGCTTGCATTCAACATCCTAGTGTTTACACCGTTTATTAATATACCAGCAACGGTTTATGTCGCGCTTACATCAACTTGTGATCTTCAGTGTTAATCACTTACATTTGTTACCTAGGCAGATGCATTCCCGATATTTAATTTCTCTACATTCATTATTTTTGGTGTCGCGATTTCTTTTCGTCATTGTATATGACACATATAAAGACAAACGTTATTACCTAAGATCTCGAGAAGATCTTCACCGATACATCTGAAATTTTTACACAAAACTCTAATTAAACTCTAACTTAACATAAATAGTTTAAAAGTATACAATATACAAATAGATATTTAACAGAGAAAGGGAAAACGTTGGAACCAAAAGCCTAGAAAAGTTCTAGAACATTTCATATCAAATTTATACACGATGCTCCAATAATCATCAAGAATTCTTGAACGTTTTATCTGAAACTGTCACACAATACAGAAATAAACATGTACAGGTTTCCTGTTAACACCAACTGCGAGAAACATGTTGTGCTGTGCAAATGTGAGGTTTCATTTTCTCTCTCGCAGTCAGTTTCACCTATGATAGCAGGGCATGTGAGCCATTAGATAATGGTTCCTCCATAAGTTCTTTCTCCTTAGATATAATTTCAAACAAACATAGACACAACAGTGTTCTGTTTCGTTTCCTTCCGCACCGTCTGTTTTACAGAAAACAACGAAGTTTTATTTATGGATTATCAGGTTATGGTTAGAGTTCTACTGCGGAATCTGACTCATCCGAAACTTTCTGATACTACCCATACGTGGGTTAAAACCATGCGAAGTAGTGTCATTGAAGCCACTATCCTCGCAGAGCCAGCAGCTGGGGAGGATTCTTTTGTACTCGCTATCCCAATGATTCCAACCGATTTCCTCACTCCTTTTAATCGACTGCAGTGACCTATCAAGGTTTCATTTGCAATTAACAATGTTCAAGGTCAGAAAAAGGGGTAACAGGACAGAGAGGGATGGCAGAAAATTCACATAGGGAGGGAGGTGGAACAGATGGACAGAGGGAGAGGTAGACAGTTGATGTACGGACAGAGTGGATAGAGGAAGAAGGAGTGCTTTCGCTAGTAACAATAATTCAAACGAACTGCAACAAACCCCTGATTTCCGCAGGCTGCTTCAGCATTTTCATTCTCATCAAGATGAAGTGAAGAACTCAGATCATATTTTTATTGTATTGTATTGTGTGGAACTGGGGACCTAGAAACGATGGAGAGGCTTCGTCCCCGGGTAGCCCGCAGTGGTACACAACTCTACAGCAGTCCACTCACCTCACCGCCGCCCCACACCGAACCCAGGCTTATTGATTCGGGCCCCAGTGGACCCGCCCCCCCCCCCTCCCCCCGGGAATGTCACACACCAGACGAGTGTAACCCCAAAGTATGCGTGGTAGAGTAAGGATGGTGTATGCGTACGTGGAGAAAGTGTTTTCGCAGCAATCGCCGACATAGTGTAACTGAGGCGGATAAAGGCATTCGCCGAGGCAGATGGAAAACCACCTTAAAAACCATCCACAGACTGGTCGGCACACTGGAGCTCCACACTAATCTGCCGGGCGGATTCGTCCCGGGGACCGGCACGCCATCCCGCCCGGAAACCAGTGCGTTATACCGCACGGTTAACCGGGCAGGCCAGATCATACACTCCTGGAAATTGAAATAAGAACACCGTGAATTCATTGTCCCAGGAAGGGGAAACTTTATTGACACATTCCTGGGGTCAGATACATCACATGATCACACTGACAGAACCACAGGCACATAGACAAAGGCAACAGAGCATGCACAATGTCGGCACTAGTACAGTGTATATCCACCTTTCGCAGAAATGCAGGCTGCTATTCTCCCATGGAGACGATCGTAGAGATGCTGGATGTAGTCCTGTGGAACGGCTTGCCATGCCATTTCCACCTGGTGCCTCAGTTGAACCAGCGTTCGTGCTGGACGTGCAGACCGCGTGAGGCGACGCTTCATCCAGTCCCAAACATGCTCAATGGGGGACAGATCCGGAGATCTTGCTGGCCAGGGTAGTTGACTTACACCTTCTAGAGCACGTTGGGTGGCACGGGATACATGCGGACGTGCATTGTCCTGTTGGAAAAGTAAGTTCCCTTGCCGGTCTAGGAATGGTAGAACGAGGGGTTCGATGACGGTTTGGATGTACCGTGCAGTATTCAGTGTCCCCTCGACGATCACCAGAGGAGTACGGCCAGTGTAGGAGATCGCTCCCCACACCATGATGCCGGGTGTTGGCCCTGTGTGCCTCGGTCGTATGCAGTCCTGATTGTGGCGCTCACCTGCACAGCTCCAAACACGCATACGACCATCATTGGCACCAAGGCAGAAGCGACTCTCATCGCTGAAGACGACAAGTCTCCATTCGTCCCTCCATTCACGCCTGTCGCGACACCACTGGAGACGGGCTGCACGATGTTGGGGCGTGAGCGGAAGACGGCCTAACAGTGTGCGGGACTGTAGCCCAGCTTCATGGAGACGGTTGCGAATGGTCCTCGCCGATATCCCAGGAGCAACAGTGTCCCTAATTTGCTGGGAAGTGGCGGTGCGGTCCCCTACGGCACTGCGTAAGATTCTACTGTCTTGGCGTGCATCGGTGCGTCGCTGCGGTCCGGTCCCAGGTCAACGGGCACGTGCACCTTCCGCCGACCACTGGCGACAACATCGATGTACTGTGGAGACCTGACGCCCCACGTGTTGAGCAATTCGGCGGTACGTCCACCCGGCCTCTCGCATGCCCACTATACTCCCTCGCTCAAAGTCCGTCAACTGCACATACGGTTCACGTCCACGCTGTCGAGGCATGCTACCAGTGTTAAAGACTGCGATGGAGCACCTTATGCCACGGCAAAGTGGCTGACACTGACGGCGGCTGTGCACAAATGCTGTGCAGCTAGCGCCATTCGACGGCCAACACCGCGGTTCCTGGTGTGTCCGCTGTGCCGTGCGTGTGATCATTGCTTGTACAGCCCTCTCGCAGTGTCCGGAGCAAGTATGGTGGGTCTGACGCACCGGTGTCAATGTGTTCTTTTTTCCATTTCCAGGAGTGTATTTAGTAGTGCCTCAGCCATTCTCACATGAAATCATTTTCCATCTATTGGGTGGTATGCCAATATATAGCTACGAATGCGTTTCGACAGTGCAAGACGAGTAAATACGCACGCAAAAGGAACTTCACAACAGAATTACTTACGTAATGCAAAAGTTGTTCTGCCGTGGCCCAGTGTGCAAACTCACGTGAGTGATTTTAGCACTACTAAATAGCATTCTTATTTTAATTTCACGTCCTGTTTAAAACAGATCTGGGCTGACGTTGATGACGATGGTAACGTGTGATGCCTACTAGGCAGACGCAGGTCGATCACTGCAACTTCAGCTTTCTTCAGTCAGTCAGCCTTCCGCCATCCTCCTCGTAGCTGCATATGGTGCTTCTGTCTTGATGTCGTCGTTTGGATGGCATCTTCTTTTCCCTTCAGTCCTCTTGCCAGTCACCATTCTTTTTAAGACATCCTTTGTTATGCAGGCTCTTCTCATCCATTGTTGTAGCCAGTTTCTTTTCCTCCTATTAATTTTTCCAGAACTCGTCTCATTCACCTTGTTAACACACCCTGAACCCGTATTATATCTATCACCTTCGCATCTTCCATGCCATACAGGGCAACACTATACACAAAACACTCCACTAAACTTTATCGCAATCTTTTATTTAATGGGTACAGAAAAGACTAGTCATTCTTAAAACGTTACTTTCGCAATAGCTATCCTTATTTCTATTTCGTAAGTACGTTCTAGTCGTTATTTTGAGTCCTAAGTACGCATAATTATCAACTTTCTCCACTTACTCATCAAAAATTTTCAGATTTATCTGCTTCGATTTGCCTTGTAAAAAGTATTGCCTCATCTTCTTCACATTTACTTTCATTCTATACTTCCCGCAGCTGGTGTTCATTTTTATAATCTGTTGTTCACGGCCATTTCATTTTCACTTAGCAGTATCATTTTATTAGAAAAGCTTATACATGTGATCGACTGTTTTTTTTTTAATAGTAGTAAAAAACGATAGTACCAGTCGAAGTGGATTCTGTTTCCAAGACTTTCTACTTCAAGGAAATATTCTACAGTAACATGTGCTCTCTTTCCTTTTTGGTATGTTTTAAAAGTCCATAGCAAATGTAGTAGGTAATTTGTTGACCAAATCGTCATGCATTTTCCTCTGTGACTGAACTGCGTGAAGTACAACAATCAAGACAGTGTCCAGCTGTCGAGAAAGTAGAGTAGCTCGTTTATGGTATAAAGTGTCTTGTGGAACGATGTATGGTCCTTGGGATCAAAACTGCTTTTCATACTTCAATTTCTAGGCTCCCCGTCACAATTAGCATAGCATCGTGGGAGAATTAGCCCACATTGTGCAAATACTGAGCAGAAAAGGACGGTTTCATTGGAAGGGAGCACAGCAAGTGACAGGCAGTTGAGGACGGCTAATGCTACCTATCAATGTGCGAGATTTAACAACACTGATGGAAAACAAATCTGAACACCAAAGAGGAGTAATGCGAGGCAAACGAAATTTGGTAGGCGTGTTTCTACATCTGAAAGATGACGTTTATTCAAAGTTCGCGTCAGTCGCATAAGAGTGGAGCTAATGGTACCACTATGAGGATGCAAATCAAGTTTGCTTTAAATACGCGGTGTAACGGTTGTTAGCGTTAGTTACCTGTGAAATTGGACGTAGTGAGTTGATGTTAGTCAAGAATGCCTTTATGACAACGAAAACGCCATTATCAACAACTCACTGAGTGAAGCGAGGTCGTCTAATAGGGCTATGAGAAGCTGTATGTTCCAAGCGCGATATTGCACAAGAACCTGCAGTAATGCAGCCACTGTACATGATTGCTGGAAGCGGTGGTCACGGGGCAGTACTGTAGCATGAAGACCAGACTCCGACGGCCACATGGCACTACCGAGAGAAAAGTCTTCGATTTCGGTGTATGGCTCTGGCGTATGGTACTACATCTGCTGAAGGAATTCGAGCATCGATTGGTACCACAGTGACACAATGAATTGTTACAAATCGGCTACTTCAAGGACAGCTGCGAACCACACGCCCTACAGCATGCATTCCACTGACCCCAAAATATCGCCATTTCCGACTTCAATTGTTTCATGCCGAATCTCATTGGAGGGCAGTGCACAGGTCTGTTAGTTTTTCTGATGAAATCTGGTTCTGCCTCGGTGGCAGACATCGCCGTGTGTTGGTTAGAAGGACGACAATTGAGGGCCTCCAACAAACCTATCTGCAGCCTAGACACACTCGAGTTACATCTGGAGTTATGATCTGGGGTGCGGATTCACATGACAGCAGGAGCGCTCTCGGCTTATCTCACATACCCTGACTGCAATTTGGTGATCGACCTGTTTTGCTGCCATTCATGAACAGCAATCTAAGGGAGGGGGGCTTGGCGGGGGGTTCCAAATGGATAATTCTCGCACACATGACCGCTGTTGTACCCCAACGTGCTCTACAGCGTGTCGAGGTTTTACTGCTCAATCCACAGATATGTCTCCAATCTAGTACGCATGGCGCGTCATCGGGCGACAACTCCAGCATCATCTGCAACCAGCATTACCCGTCGCTGGATCGATCGACTAAGACTAACAGACACGGAACTCCGTCCCATAAACTGATATCCGACACCGGTATGACACATTGCGAACACGATTGTATGCCTGCGTTCAACATACTGGCAGTTACACGGATTATTAGTGTACCAGCATTTCACATTCTCCATGACTTTTCTCACACTTGCATGAACTGTTGATCTTGCAACGTTAATTACTTAAATATGATGCCTCGAAAGTTGTATTCCCGAAATTTCATTAGCCTTCACTAATGATTTATTGTTGCTGGTCTTGTTTTCTTCAGTGTATGTGACTACATCATTTCATAAGCGTTGCCCAAATATTTCCAGAATGGCTCATTTATTCAGGCCAAGCGACCCGACAGAGTGGCAAGAAGCAGACCAGAGAATGGCAGCTCAAATCCACGTCCTGCCATCTAAATTTAGGTTTTCCCTGGTTTCCATAAAAGTGATTAGACAAATCGCAGGCTCGTTCCTTTTAAAATGTCCGGAAGAACAGACACCACTCATTCGTACAACTGATCCCGTCGGTAGGCAATGAATGCACCACCTTCAGTGCCTATGCACAATTACGTTCGACCTCCTGCGGGAATCTCAATGTGGCTAGCACGAAGGACATGGGCAGAGACTGCAGATACGTGACACTGGCTGGGAATGTGGGTCGGCCGAGGGGCGTACCGACATAACCCGCACAACTGCGGTAAACAGTGTGTCCGGGTGGGGCAGGGCTTAACGCTACTGTCTACTAAGCAGGAGATCGCGGGCTCTAATCCCGATCCATCAGACATTTTCACTGATCGCCGCTGATTTTGCAAAAAGTTCCGGTGCAGCTGATATCAATAGTTCATTTTATTTTCCTTTCCTTTCCTCCCCCCCCCCCCCCCCCCTCCCCCCGCCCCTCCACCTTCAATTTACATAATTTTATCGTTGTTATATTTTCACCGTGTATTTAAGCACTACTTCTAAGATTTTATTTCTGTCACTGCTTCTTGGATGTACAGTTTTAACAGCAGTTGAAAAAGACGGTTTTTTTTAAATTATAGGACTTCTTTTCAGTTGTTCCAGTCGTACTGTTCCCTCTTTTTCCTAGTACGCACTATACGAGGGTTGTCCAGAAAGTAAGTTCCGATCGCTCGCAAAATGGAAACCACAATGAAAACCAGAAACGTTTTATTTGCAACAGTTAGGTATACCTTCCACCTACTTCTCTACATAGTCGCCGCTCCAACTTCGAATGTTGTCGTATTGTTGTATCAACTTTCCAATATCCTCGTCATAGAAAGCAGCCGCCTGTGCTTTCGGCCAGTTATCTGCACTGGTCTGCAGCTCGTTGTCAGTGGAAAAATTTTGTCTTCATAGCCAGCGGGTCTTCTGAGCAGAGATGAGACTAAGGGGGAGCCAATTACGGACTATATTGTGGGTGATCAAACACTTCTCATCGGAAACGCTGCAGGAGCGTCTACATTGCCCCCGCAGTGTGCGTCCTAGAACTGGCATGAAGAAGGAACTGCTCGACAGTTGTGTTATGTGGTCTGCATGGCACAGGTGAAATCTCTAACCAGGCCCTCAAACTTGGCAGGAGACGCTATTCCCTACACATCTTTACGTGATCACTGTTCACTCAAAACTGAAAAGAGCGACGCGACACGATCGACGAGCATACTGGAGACACTGTCCAACACATCAGTGCAAAGCTTTACCTGATTTTCCCAGTGGTTTCCATTTCGCGACCGACCGGAACTTACTTTCTGGACAATCGAAGTATATTACTGGTATTTTCCCACGGTATATACAAATTTATCTGAGAATTTCAAACATTTGGCTCCATTTTATATTGTGGAACGCCTTTTCAAGGTCGACAAAGTCTATGAAGGTGTCTTTACCTTTACTACAGCCAAACTGATCGTCATTCGGCAAACTAAGCTCAGATCAATCTTCCTGGCAGTTTAAAATTGTGTGCCGGACCGAGACTCAAACTCGGGACCTTTGCCTTTCGCGGGCAAGTTCTCTACCGTCTGAGCTACCCAAGCACGACTCACGGCCCATCCTCACAGCTTTGATTCCTCCAGATACTGGCGGAAGGGAAGAGATACTGGCGGAATTGAAGCTGTGAGGACGGGTCGTGATTAGTGCTTGGGTAGCTCAGATGCCGGCACGGTAACTCAGCGTGTTCGATCAGAGGGCTAATGCCCTCTGTAATAAAAAAACTGAGTTAATTGATTAACAACTAACTGAAACGGGTGTCTTTCGACGTCCGCCCCGAGCAGATAAAACGAACAAAATGTGATTTTAAAAAAAAATCAAGAGAAAAAGATGGTAGAGTGGTAGAGCACTTGTCCGCAAAAGGCAAAAGTCCCGAGTTCGAGTGTCGGTCCGGCATAAAATTTTAATCTGTCAGGAAGTTTCATATCACCGCACACTCCGCTGCATAGTGAAAATCACATTCTAAGCTGAGATAGTTTATTTCAGATGCTACCACGTCCATCTCTTTTCTTTTTATTTCGATCCCTGTGCCCAAGGTTCGCGATTTCGCAAGCAATGAGAGTGAAGCAGCATTTATATGATTATGAATACTTAAACAGCAGCAGTATGCTTTCTTTATCATAAATAAAGAAAATGGAAAGATCGCTAAAATGTTTATTTGTATAGCTGATATTTTAAATCTGATACTAAGTCAAGTATAATGCGCGGTTTAAAAAAAATTTCATTTAATTTACAGCGTATCAACAAGCATAAATTTTACAAATTTTATATGCAGGACTAGACCTTGGGTTCGTATTGCTAATCTATCGTAAGAGTTCTATAACATTTATTTCTGCCTATCCATGACACTGATATACTACTACTATGATGTATTTTCCAAATCTGGAACGTGATGAAAGACTTCTGGAGAGGGAAAGTCTATAGCTCTCCGGCAGTCAGAACGGTTGTTTCCTATTGTTCCGTACGGACGTGTTGTCTTCCCGCCACCAAGGTTTCTATGGATGAAAATCAGTGTAAGATTCAGATCTAACCTCTGTCGGAAAAGCGTCAGTCTTACCGTGACGTTTAGAGTTGTATATAGTATACCGCTACGGAATTGGAAGAACTGGTGAGGTCATGAGGTCATTATAGACCAGCACAGGCTCAGATTCAACGGCCGGGAACCAACCCTGGTCACTTTCAAAATACATGACAATTTTGAAGTAGGGTAGTCGAGCGGGAATCAACCCGGGTTCTTCCAAATAGAACTCCAGAGTCTGAAATACACCTTTCTCCCTCACTTAAAAAATAATGATTTTATCTCTACGAAGAACTACGTTCGCTTGATAGTCACATCTCCTGCAATTTTCAGCTACGTGCTACCAAAATAAAGTAGGTATGGAGCACACAAATACCTACACTACCTACATCTAAATACATACTCTGCGAACCCCTGAGAAGTGCACAGCAGAAGTTACTACATTATCGACTGTACCATTCATTCCGGCGTCTGCCCGTTTTATTTGCGTATGGAACCCGGGATGAATAATTGCTTAAAGTCTCTGAGAGCGTTGTAATTCCTAACAATGTCTTTATCGAGCGACTTTTCACGTCTCCTTGACGCTCCCTCGAGCGTCAAACAAACTTGTGATCAAACTTGGTGCCTTTTTTTTTTTTGTATACATCCGATATCCCATAATCAATTCTCTTTCATGTGACTGACACATATTTGAACTACATTCTCGGGTTGTTTACACGAGTGTTTTATATGCGACCTCCTTCGTAGGCTGTAATTACATTTACCCAACATATTATCAATGAATCGAATTCTGCCACCTTCTCTCCTTACGATTGTGCTCACGTGATCATTCCATTTCATATCCTTACAAATTGTTACACTCAGCTACTTGTACGAGTTTTGACTCACTTATATTCATAAGATTCTACGTTTTCTTCCGTGTGCTCAGTTTTCGGTTTTTGAACACTTAAAGCGAACTGACTATCTTTGCACCACTCTGAAACTTTATCAATACCTGTCCGAATATTTGTTCAGATTTTATCAGTCAGTTCTTCATTGTAGCTAACTACATCAACAGTGAATGAATATGAAAACTGAACCTGAAATGATACTAAGGAATTTGAATAATGTGATATAAGCATTCTCTTTGTTTTTAATAAGGACAGAAACTGAATCAATAAATTAAAATTTATGTTACGGCCAGGCCTTGAACCCAGGTTTCTGCTTACACTGCAGATGTTCTACTCACTACACCAGCGTAGCATTGCGTATGTTTAAATTCGTCGCTTCAGCTTCTGTCGTTATCAGAGAAGAAGTTGAGGGACATATGTCTCCAGGAAAATATAATTCCATGATTTTATTTGTGCTTCTCAATCAGGTCTACATCTTCTTCAGACCTGCTCGTATAGCAGGATTAAGACCGTGAGCTGGTACAGCGTGGTTTTTAGGCAGTTTCCCACTCTCGTTTAGGCAAATGCTGGGGTTGTCCCGAAATGCCGCCTCAGAACATAACTATGTACTTACAGCTCAAGTGCGATAACACGAAGTGCAAAGTTTACACGATCACAGACAGACGGCGCACACGACGTCGCCGCTTAGGTTACCATGACGGCAGTGGCGCAGGAAGGGCATCTGACCACAGTGTTAAATAATAAAATAAAAATCTTTTGACGCTGAAGAAAAGCGGACCCGGTACTAGACGGGATAAACGCTAAGGAAAAGAAAGAAATATGTATATTTCACCATTAGCAAACCCAATATTTGCAGTCGTAATTGAATGTGTTGTAATTTTGTGTTACATACATTATAAAAGGCGTTAACATTTATATAAGAGCGCAGGATTCTATAGACAATGTTAGTTTGAGTAATGAAGTGGTCTAACACCCAAAGGGATTTTAATAAAACATTTACGTTGTTTCTATTGAACTTTTGTAATGTTTACAGACAATTCCTAGTGCGCGAGGAATGAAGGTAGTGAAGGACGGTGCTGAAATATTTTTTTCTAAATAAGAGCTAATTCTTAATATCAGAGTAATATGTATAGAAAACGACTAGAATGTTTTTGACTACATTGAAAACTGTTACGTATTTCTGCGGGTAATACATCTGAGACATCAAATACTCGTAATATCGCAACTGGCAAAATACTGAATGCGGTATGAAAACAAGTTTCGAGTATACTGAGCCACAGTCATACAGGACTTTTTGAAAGAAAACACCGCCATTTGTACAATCCAGATTTCGGCTTTCAAGCCATTATCGAGAACAATGTTCTTGAACCATTTACATCATTTTCCTGTGTACTGTGCGATATGGCAAATAGGTAGTTTAGCACATTTGTTTAACATTGATATAAATTGCACAAAATTGACGTCTTGTAGGAATGCAGAACAGTGTTGTATAAGCACGCCATATCTGGTGAAATCAGCCCAAAGCAGGTGTTTACTTGCACTACAAACACTAAACACAATGAGACCAAAAATTAAAAACCTTGACGGCATTCTTCGAGGTCCCCAGTAGGTCCTACAGTATGGAGGATACTGGGCACGAACGAGAATGGTACAGGTACTTGGTGGTTTATTCGGCTCCACATTCGCATAAAGCTGATTGATCCCTAAAGATAGTTCCACTTATCCACATTATCCTTTTGCTGTACCCACCCCACTTCTTAGTATTGTCAAGGTCTTCCACAGTTTCCATTGCAGTTTTTTCGCCTGAGGAGAGAGGCTCCGAAGGTGATGTGATGTCTGCATTTATGGTTGTCCACAGGTTTTGTCGTGCTATTGACGGTGATGCGCTGTCCTTGACGAAGTTCTTAGAAAGCTCTTCCTAGATTTCGACGTGCTTAGGGGAGGTATCCATGCAGCAGGTGAACAGCGTTTAGTTCCACTTTGAGTCTCTCTGTGTTTGCGCAAATTTCCCGTCTTATACCTGGTGGGACTATCCCTGCCAGGCTGTAGATTTTGTAAGTAGGCGTTGCCTTCAAGCATTCTGATGTTTTTCTGCATGTCTTGTTTAGGCAGGCGTATTCAGTCGCAGAGTAACATAATGCAAGTGCTGATTTTCCAAGTACTGTCGGTTGAACATCCCTTACGCTACTTGTGAACTTCCTAATGATATTATTGTGGTCGTAGACTTTTTGTTTTGTAGGATAATGATCGAAGCAGAAGAAACGAAACAGGACACGAACCCGGGTCTTCTTGCTCACTAGGCAGAAAAGTTAACCGTTACACCACCACAGCAGGATGGTCAACATTGCTACACTAACTACCCAAGTTTGGGAGGGCACTCAACTTTGGTAGTTCGTGCAACTCTGTTGACCATCGTGCTGTGTTGGTGTAACATTTCTGCCTACCAAGCAAGAAGATCTGGGTCTGAGTCCCGGCTGCACCACAAATTTTAATTCGTATCTTCTGCTTCGATCATTCTCGTAGATAATGAAGAGACCTAAATGTCTCAGGGAAACATTTAATCATAGATCTATAAGATCACCTATGGTACATGACTTCCCCACTACGTCCAACGCTGGAGTGATACTACAATTTCGGAGAGCCCTGGCAGTAGTGACAATGTAAGGGAAAACAAGCAGAAGATATGAATTTAAGTTTGTGTTTGGGAGGGCAATTAACTTGGGTAGTTCGTGCAGCAATGTTGCCGATAGTGCTGTGGTAGTGTAATGGTTTACATTTCTTCCTAGCAGTCAAGAAGGTCTGGGTGCGAGTCCTGGCTTCAGCACGAATTTTAATTCGTTTCTTCTGCTTCGAACATTATTGTAGATAATTAAGAGACTTAAATGTCGCGGGGAAACATTTAATTTTTGTTTTATGTTTAGACGGCGCTTCCTAAATGTCAGAGCACAGTCGAGTGTGACCCCCAGATATTTTGGATTATGACAGTGATCCAGTTCCAAGCCATCCCTTAAGATTTTTTATTTTCTGTCAGCGTCTTTGTTTCATAGATCAAAAAGGCATACATGAATTTTAACCAGATTCGGTTTAAGGCAGTTATTTTGGTAGTACACTGCGAGAGTGTGAAGTCCATTTGTTATGTGCCTCTCTAATGTTACGAAATCTTTGGCTTGAGATATTAGCGCCATATTGTCACCATAGATGCAGCTTTTTGTTTTAAGAGGTTGTGGCTGGTCGTTACTATAGATGTTTCACAAGGTTGCTGCTAGGACGATACCCGGGGAGACCGATCTTTTGGATTCTCCATTTACTTTTCTTGCCGTCTAGTTCGTCACGGTTCTGAAGGAGAGTCACTATGAAGCCGGTAAGGTCAGAATCTCTCATTAACTGATATAGTTTGCGCAATATGATATTGCGCTGCACAATATCATAAGCTGCTAAGAGATCCACGAATACTGCTCCCGCAACCAAACACCACTCTAATCCATCCTCTATATCCCTGTCAGGTTTAGGATTTGTGTAGTAGAGCTTTTAATGGTCTGAATCCAACTTGTTGTGGGATCAGCTGTGGCTCGGAGACAGGGCTGAGACGATTAATCAACGTTCTTTCCAAGATTTTTGTAAAAATGACACAAAGGAGATAAAGGCTGAAAGATCTTGGCATCGGAAGTTGCCTTGCTGGGTTCCAATATGGCGACGATTCTTGTCCCTCTCCAGATTTTAAGAATCTGCTGTCGTGTTAGACTCGTTATTATAGCATTGCAGTAGCCTTCCCATAGTCGCAGCCGAAAATATTTTATCTGGCCCACCAAAAATCTTCGAGTTCTGGTGCCTTGTTGGTTTCCACTTCTTAATAGCAGATTTCAGTTCTTCCAAAGTAAAGTTAGCGGACAGCACTTTTGTTTCTGGATATTTCCGAGTTATCTCTGTTTTTTCTTTCTTCCTTCAGTTTTAGCATTCAGCAGCAATTTGTGTGCAACTTCATTTGGTTTACTTTGGATATAGTACAGACATTACTGAGTCGTCTGAGCAGCTGTCGCGCTTTCCTGCTACTCTTAGACATGTCAATACTCTGCTTTTTCAGTCCATCGATTTTGTTTCACTTTCGCCATTTCCTGGAACAGTTTTTGTCCTGATTTTACTGTATCCGTATTGACGGATATCATCAAATAGTCTAAGGTATTCTAGCAGTTTTAACGTTAATTTTTCGTTCATACTCGGTCTCCCTTCTGGGGATCAACGCGCGAGAATAGCTCTTCACGGCGTATACAAAACGATCATAGGCGTCTGGGGTGGGTTCGATGCTTCGTATTGCCTCCACAGTTTCCGCAAAATTCCTCAGTTGGCCTTCTTGAAGCTGAACCTTCTACGGAACGGTATCACCTGTACTTTGATGGCTACAAACACTTGACACCAGATTGGCCTATTTCGAGTGCACGTACAGATGATGACACAGACTTCACACAATGGTGAGAAACGGTATCGCTGACGTAAAGCAGGACCCTTTTCCGGAGGCCACTTTTAAATGAAGGTGGTCACGTGCAGTCATGTAAGAGAGTTAATCTTCTATAATCAGTCCACGTCAGTACCTCCTCTCCGTTTATAGCATCATCCTCGTAATTCCGAAAGCTATTATGGCTGTAAAGATCACCATGACGAAGTGGCTTGATCTGGAGAATTCACTGGGGGACTGAAGTTAAGTATTTGACCACGACGCTTGTAGACGGATCTTACTGTACAACTGCAGAGTTTAACCGTTAAGATTTCTAACATCCTTTTCCTCTGTTACGGAAACTGGGAACACTGCTAGACAGTGCCTCAAAAACTGGCACTATCATACTACTTACAGTGTCTGTCAGTGACAACTTGGATGCCTGCTACTTTTGGTATTCGTTGAGTGTCCCTGTGCGTTTCTTGCTTGCGCAAAACATGAAAATTTATATCTTGACACATAGTTTGAGGGAGTTCTTTGCTAGCTGATATGCCTTCAATGTTTATCATCATTATCGTCAATTTTGGTCTTGAGAGAGACCCTGCGCTTTTCCTATCGCACATCGCAACGCTTCTGTATTGGAGAGATCATAGGTTGGGGGAAATTTCAACTGCTGCTCCCCCCACCCCCCCCCTCCGCCACCAACCAAGTGTATGTAAAGCGCAGCACGCACTTCTCTTGGAGGCTCTTTCCGTGTCGCCCTGCAGACAAATGTAGTCTATCGGTGCATATTGCAGTTTAGTTTGGTCAGCAGACTGGATTCGCATTCGGCAGAATAGTGGATCGCATCCGTTTCCGATCTTCCAGATTTAGATTTTCCGTGATTTCACTAAATCACTCCAGGCAAACGCCTGGATAGTTCCTTCAAAAGGACATGGCTTATCTTCTTCCCATCCTTTATTAAAACAATCCGCTCCATCTCTAATGACCTCGTTCGTTATATGTCGATCTCCCACCCTTCCTTCCTTCAGAGTAGCATACTCAAAACCTTGATGACAATGTCTCGAAGCGCCATTTTATGGCGTTGGCGATGATTCCGAGACAACGTATTGTTTCACGTGAGCCAGTAAAAAGACCACCAACAGCAATCAGTCGACTTCAGGACCGACATCTGATCTTGACTGTGCAATGAAATCCATTTACATATTTGGACAATTGTCAACAGAGTTCACAGCTTCCTCGGGAGTTGCAGATTTCCAAAAACTGTGAATAAGGCCCCAGTTGGCAAATATTCGTTACCCGTACCTCTGAAGTGAAAATGGTAGGCAGGGCAATAACAAAAACATCAAGACACAAGAACAGTTTCGTGAATTAGTGTCCTGGTGTTGCGAGGCTTCAGGCTGGATCTTCATAAGGATCTTGACATCTTTCTCGAGGAATTCCTTAAAACGTAGGTAGCTGAGGTTCTACAAACACCTGTGCAACTTTTCAGAGGTATGATTGGTCCGGAGTCTCGAGTTACTCGTATGAATGAATTTCTCACAGGGTAGCATTGGACAGATGAGACCTTTTAGCCACTACCATGGACTCTTCCAGACGTCTGCTCTGCTCTTTCACGCAACTGGGATCGCTGGTGACGGAGCTGTTGATCCAAGTGGCAAACAGTAAGCCACGCCAGTGTCAAGTGTGTGCAGTAGATGGTTAATTTCATCCCGTGCTATTTTTCTGCTTAGTTTCTAGTTCTAAATGTTTTTCTCTGTTTTCATAACTTTTCTGAGTATATCTTTGTGACACTGATACACATTCTGAAAATTAACTGACACTGATACACATTCTGAAAATTAACTGACACTGCCCTTTCTTTTGGATGTCCTTATACATTGAAGAGCCAGAGAAACTGGTACGTCTAATATCGTGTAGGGCCCCCGCGAGCAAGCAGAAGTGCCGCATCACGACGTAGCATGGACGCTACTAAAGTCTGAAGTAGTGTTGGAGGGAATTTACACCATGAATCCCGCAGGGCTGTCCATAAATCCGTAAGAGATCTCCTCTGGACAGCACTTTGCAAGGCATTCCAGATATGCTGGGGAGTTTGATGACCAGCGGAAGCGTTTAAACTCAGAAGAGTGTTCCTGGAGTCACTCTGTAGCAATTCTGGACGTGGGGGTGTCCGTCGGAATGCACAACGGACACGAATGGATGTAGGTGATCAGAAAGAATGCTTACGTAACGTGTCACCTGTCAGAGTCGTATCTAGACGTATCAGGGTCCCATACCTCCCCAACTGCACATGCCCCGCACCATTACAGAGCCCCCAACAACTTGAACAGACCCTACTCATATGCAGGATTCATAAAGTTGTCTCCATACCCGTACCCGTCTACCCGCTCGATACGATTTGAAACGGGACTCGTCCGACCAGGTAACATGTTTCCAGTCGTCAACAGTCCAATGTCGATGTCGACGGGCCCAGGCGAGGCGTAAAGCTTTGTGTCGTGCGGTCATCAAGGGTACACGAGAGTGGGCCTTTTGCTCTGAAAGCCCATATCGATGATGTTTCGTTAAATAGTTCGCACGCTGGTAGTTGTTGATGGCCCAGCATTGAAATCTGCACCCAATTAGCGGAACGGATGCACTTCTGTCACGTTGAACGATTCACTTCAGTCGTCGTTGGCTCCGTTCTTCAAGTTCTTTTTCCGGCCACAGTGATGTCGGAGATTTGATGTTTTACCTGATTCGTGACATTCACGGTACACTCCTGAAATGGCCGTACGGGAAAATCCCCACTTCATCGCTACCTCGGAGATGCCATGTCCCATCGTTAGTGCGCCAACTATAACACCACGTTCAAACTCACTTAAATCTTGATAACCTGTCGTAGCAGTAGTAACCGATCTAACAACTTCGCCAGCCACTTGTTGTCTCATATAGACGTTGCTGACCGCAGCGCCATATTCTGCGTGTTTGTGTATCTCTGTATTTGATTTCGCATGCCTATACCAGTTTATTTGGCACTTCAGTGTAAATAGCTCATAGTATGGAACATTCAAATGTTTTTACCACACGTCATGATAGCCATTGTACTTTTAATCATACCATACTACAGTAGTTTATATCTCTGGGTTTAATATTAACAGAAACAGCGGTTTTTAGCAGAGATTGCATAATTTTGTAAGGCTTAGCTTCCGACTCTGCCGGAAATTCAGTGTTTTTATGTTACCCTCGTGGAAAAAGTCAAGCTTCCTACTCTTTTTCTAAATAGACGACAGCTGCCAAACGCCAAAAACTGGTGCCAATGTACGAGGGTCAGTCAAAAAGTAATGCCTCCTATTTTTTTTCTACGTCTAATTGTCAGGAAATTTAAATGCAATTACATAGGTTGAAAACCACAACATTGAGGATCATTTTGTCATTTTTCAATGTAATCTCCGCCCATCTCTACAGTTTTGGTCCATCTTTGAACAAGGGCATGTATCCCAGCACGGTAAAAATCACAGCTCTGCTTCCTAAGCCATTGACGCACGGATGTTTTGACGGCCTCCTCATCTTCAAAATGAATCCCACGATGAGCTTCTTTTAGTGGCCCGAACAGATGGAAGTCTGATGGTGCCAGATCAGGGCTGTATGGGGGATGAGGCAAAACTTCCCATCCAATTTTGACAACCTCGTCAGAGGTGTGACGACTGGTGTGTGGTCTTGCATTGTCATGCAAAAGAAGAACATCTGCCATTGATTTTGTTGGGCGAACTCGCTGAAGACGTGCTTTAAGTTTTTTGAGGGTTGTGACGTATTGAACAGAATTTATTGTGCATCCCTGCTCCAAAAAATCAACCAGAATCACACCCTCTGTATCCCAGAAAACTGTTGCCATAACTTTCCCTGCCGATCGCACAGTTTTGAATTTTTTCTTCCTCGGCGAGCTTGTGTGACGCCACTCCATTGACTGCCTCTTTGATTCGGGTTCAAAAAAATGCACCCATGTTTCGTCCCCGGTCACAATTTTTTTCAGGAACTCATCTCCCTCCAAACGGAAGCGCTGCAAGTGTTGGGAGGCTATTGTTTTCCTTGCCTCTTTATTCTGATCGGTTAACATTCTTGGAACCCACCGTGCACAAACTTTTGAGTACCCCAATTGTTTAATAATCGTGATCACACTGCCTTTACTAAGAGAAATAATGCGACACACTTCATCTGCAGTCACCCGACGGTCACCACGAATGATGTCATCAACTTGCTGAATGTTGTGTGGAGTCACTGCACTCACCGGCCTTCCGCTCCGCTTTTCGTCAGTCAACGGTGTTTGCCCTTCAGCTTCCTTACAACGACGAACCCATCGTCTAACAGTGCTTACATCCACTGTCACAACACCATACACCTTCTTCAGTCTTTCATGAATGCGTATGGGCGTTTCACCTTCTGCATTCAAGAATTCAATCACACAACGCTGTCACAAACGAACATCGATGTCGGCCATCTTACAAACTTCTGCTCTGCTGCCACCTGTTGACACAGAAAGTTACTACTGCAGTGGATTGCAGAAGAAGGTTTGAGGAATAGCGCCAAATTCAAATTTTTCACTTAACTTAATTTTTTTAAGTAGAAAAAAAATGGGAGGCATTACTTTTTGACCGACCCTCGTATCTTAAAAATTTCCCCAAGCTGTTACAGAGCACGAGTATCTATCGAGTGGGCGTTCAGATGCGCAGAAGAGCATTTTTGTCGTCAACATAGATTGTCTCCAAGCTCAAGTTACTTCATTAAGGCCAAAACTTTCTTCTTTACCTCTACCTCCACTGTAACGCAGTTCAGTTTGCATCCGAAGCAGTAAAGTTATTCACAATTACTGAAACAGGGCAAATACATGCACAAAAGTTTCGTTCTTAGCGCAAAATGTAACCAACATACCCTAAATCACATGACAGTTCCCGTCTCATTTTTCCGACATGCGTGGTATGCTAGCTCATTCCATAGATATTCATATTATCTGGTTACAGCATGGGGTCCCACAGTGTCCATCAATTTTTCGCTGTCACATGCAAGGAGATGTTCTATAGTAAAGCGGGACAGGTCACAAAGTGATTAATTTTCTGTGGTGGGTTAATACAAGCACACCGGACCAAACATTAATTACCCCCGGAGACATCGCGTCTGACACCGCCTCCAGCCTTGATAACGCCGTCAGGTGAGCAACAGAGTCCACAAGTTTCTTCAGATATGCCATGTCCAAATGAAACCACTCGCTGATTTCTAGATCCCATATAGTTGCTAAGGTACGGGGATGTTGTTTGCTACAATTCACTTACTGCTCCAGATAGTTCCAGATACTTGCTATGAGCTTAATTTCGGAAGATTTAGGAAGACAATAGAGGTGCTATGGTGTGGCCATATGGTGTGGTCGATGGTTCGTCAAATCAAGAACATAGAAACACAGAAGTTGTCGAATTGGAAAACAACAGCGTATATAACATACTCATCATGAAGACATACAAGAAAGAATGTTGAAATAATCATCCTGCTTCATGCTGACGATATACTGAATGATTTGGTCTTAGTCATGGTACGAAAAAAAAACGCAAAATCGCAGAACCACCTCCGGCTTGAGCTATGCCCTCCACAGATTGCGGATTGAACAGCTCGCTAAAACGTCGGTGTACCCAGCGCCTTGCGTCATTTATAAAAAAGGCTACATCACAATTCGCTGGATGCCTCCTTCCAACTATTGTACTGCTAGTGTGCTGTGTGGCTGACTAAAGACATGCTGCATTATACCAGGCCATGAGTAATGGCCTCCTGCAAGCTACCCGAGTCCCAAATCTTCACTGCATGGGGTTCACTTTGAAATGTTAACGCGGAACTCGTGGAGGTGGACCTGATTACACAGACCACAGTAAATACCGTCAAGTTTGAAAGCGACTGTGATTGACAAGAAGTGATATTCACATCTTGTCCATGTCGTTTCGGATGTCGACCATTGCTTTTATGCTGTTATATTACTGCGAGTATTACACCATACATTTCTGAAAAACCGCGATGACACCCTGTAAGCCACTTGTTCTTGTTTAAATTCGGACAACAAGTTAATACATATCCTGAAACATACCCTGAATTATGTGCCCTGTATGCAAACTTTAGGCCCATGAACTTATATAATAATGCTATCTGACTACGCATTTTAAAGGAAGAAAACAAGAGAAGAAAAGGAGTAGCTCACTTTGCTCAGTATGATGGTAATGGGTATATATGGACACTTGAATGAATTCTACGACCGAAGTTAGTCGTTATAAGCATACGGCCTCATATTAATAACATGGAAGTAGCCCAGCGTATAAAAAGGTTGCGTGCAGTGGACATGCTTGGCTCAACTTGTCAGCCATAGCTTTTCTATTTTGAAACTTGAAATTCAAAGACTAAAAGCAGCCTAGTCATGTATAAATAATAAACGGCTAGCTCTCTCCGCCACTCCAGCTGCTGATTTACCTTCTGGTCTGTCAAAGCAGGCAAAGAAATGTGTGACGTTTGCTGCGAACTGCCGCTTTAATAAGCGAACAAATTGGTTGTAATAATGGTTCAGAAAAATAGACGTTTCTGCGGAAGGCAGAAAATCAACAACATAACGTAAACTACCTTGATGCTGACTTCAAATTGCACATTCAGCCGTAAAGAAATTAGAATTTTAAAGCAGTGGCATGGAATCAAGAATAAATGTCAGAATTTCCTATTGAGGAAATGTAACTGCATTTAAAGCACAGTGATGGACACCATGATGCACACAACTTCCGTGCATGTAACAGGTAGTGCAATAAATCACTATCAGTGAAAAATTTAAATAAGAATCATTCCATATGCATAATAACCTATTGGAGATGTGACGAATGCAACTGCCCTAATATTAAAAGGACTAATGTAAACTTGATTCTGTACCGGCTTCGAAATTTACCCAGCTCACCATACAACAAACGAGTTGTGTCAGCATAGATAACCGTTCACTAAAGTTCTGAAAATGCTGTAAATATCGCTACACCAATCCTTGCTATACGAATAACAAAATAAGCAGACATTTATAGCGTGAAATCAACGAACGAATAGCTGAAACTGACTTCAATTTGATACTGTGCGATCATTTATTTCTCTATATATTGTTGGTTCCACACAAGACCAGCCTCTATATGAAATAATAACAAAGTTAAATTATGAATGTTGACTTTAAATGCGAACATTTTTAGGTTAGGCTTCACCGTGACTTTTACTGACATTAAATGAAACAACAAGTTTCCTGTTACCAGTCACCGTTTTATTTATTTCCACGACGCGTTTCGAAGGTTTAAACCTCCATCATCGGGTGGATTTACATTAGTTAGTATTACATTTGTGTGTGTGTTGCAGAAGAGAAGACCTAATCAAAAGCGCAAAGAACATACATCGTAACAACATTATTACAGAATAATTGTTTAAAGCATTTGGAGGTGTTGCTTTAACTGTTCGCGGATTTTTTAATAGTGGCTAGTTTTAATGATTTGTTTACGTTCAACGTCTAGGGATCAACCAACGCAGCCGGCCGGGATGGCCAAGCGGTTCTAGACGCTACAATCTGGAACCGCGCGACCGCTAAGGTCGCAGGTTCGAATCCTGCCTCTGGCATGGATTTGTGTGATGTCGTTAAGTTTAAGTAGTTCTAAGTTCTAGGGGTCTGATGACCTCAGAATTTAAGTCCTATAGCGCTCAGAGCCATTTGAACCATTTGAACCAATCAACCAAAGCATCAGTCACAATATCTTGACGATTAGTCGTAGAACAGTTCAATAATAAACTTATGTAGCCACTATCTTTCTGTGCGGTAAAAAATAATGTTCACAACTCACTAAACCTTTGATTTGAACAAATCAAAATATATAGAGCAGATGTGTCGACAAAATTGAAACTTCTAACTTAAAGAACCGGAGAAGTACAACACGTTAACCGACGGTTAGTTCTGGTACACTACTAAAAAAAATTTATTTCACTCGTGTGTGTTCATACTGGCTAAACGGTAATAATCACAAGCCGAAATACCTCACAAACTCTCGAAAATATTTCAGAGTTAAATCCTTCTCACCTCGTGTAATTCATTCTACGTCCACACTCTCGCCAATTCGCTGATATCTTCTAAGTTCACACAACAATATGAGCGTAGATTTTGTAAGTATTTAGCGCCGATACGCGTAGGTATCACAAGTCCACGACTCGAACTTACAAAATTCCTGAACAGCATAGAAACGCGACCTAATAATCGCTGATACATACGCACTCATTGCTCCATCTGTTGCAGACGAATGATCCTCACCAAGATGGCTGCCGCCTTTTCATGCCCTCAGAGCGCCGTTACGAAAATTCGCATACTTGCGTTTTCCGTAGATACTTACAACTATTAATCTTACTCTACACGTATATATGTTACATCAAATGAAATGAAAATTTTCTCATCTTCCACTGCTGCCCTTAGTTTTTTCCTGAGTTCATAAGTTTGCTCTACAATCAAAGTTTTGTAAATATAAATCCTGTCACAGACTGTTTACTGTTAAAGAATGAGAAACAGACAGAACTAACTTCATTTACACATAAACACGTAAGTCAAAATTTATATGCTGCCCTACTTTCATTATATTATTAATTATTTTGCGTAAATTTGGCATTTTGTGATAGGAATAAATACTCTAGCATGTAGTTTAAAATACATAATATTTACAAAAATTCTACCATAAAGCACGAGTTTTCGTGCTGCCCTCCTATAGCCGTGAGATCTCTGGTACTCTGTGTCCGTCAGCCACTAAGTCTGGATCTTTAGTCATCCTTTGGGCCTTGCCATCACCTCGTGGCGAACGCTACAGCCGCCGCCCGTGGTATAACTCGCCGCGAAGTCCAGCCTTGTCCGGCCGTCACGCACCGTCAGCTGTCAAATACACGCGCCCTGTCATGCCCTTCTTCCCGACATAAGACGCGCGAGCGCAGCCAAGTCTGCTCTTTAAAGTTTGGCTTGCAGCTGCATCCGAATGAACACCCACAAATTCTACTCAATGCCTTTGCATGTATTGTATGTTAACCGAGGACCTAGTAGCGACGGAGAGGCTCCGTCCCCGCCGCAGCCGCAGTGTTCCACAACCCCACGACGACAATCGCAGTCCACGTCATCTCTCCGCCGCCCAACACCGAACTCAGGGTTATTGTGCGGTTCGGCCCCCGGTGGAGCCCCAGGGAACGTCTCACACCAGACGAGTGTAACCTCTATGTTTGCGTGGTAGAGTAATGGTGGTGTACGCGTATGTGGAGAACTTGTTTAGCTGCGCGGGATTAGCCGAGCGGTCTGGCGCGCTGCAGTCATTGACTGTGCGGCTGGTCCCGGCGGAGATTCGATTCCTCCCTTGGGAATGGGTGTGTGTATTTGTCCTTAGGATAATTTAGGTTAAGTAGTGTGTAAGCTTAGGGGTTGATAACCTTAGCAGATTTCACACACATTTTTTGAGAACTTGTTTGCGCAGCAATCGCCGACATAGTGTAACTGAAGCGGAATAAGGCGAACCAGCCCGCATTCGCCGAGTCATATGGAAAACCGCCTAAAAACCATTCACAGACTGGCCGGTTCACCGGATCTCGACACAAATCCGCGGGCGGATTCGCGCCGGGGACAAGGCGCTCCTTCCCGCCCGGAAAGCCGTGCGTTAGACCGCTCGGCCTACCGGGCGGACACTAAATGCCTTACTCAATCAAAGAAGCATCTGAACAAAACAATCCATCTCGGACGACAGCGTCCAACCAGAACTCTCTCTGTGCATTTACGCTAAACGTTCATCAGTAAACCAAAAGGCGCCTTCGCTTCTCACTGGCCCGCCGTAATCGGCTCGTCAAAGTGTTATCTCATTGACTGGCTCCGAGTGACGCAAAGAGAGTCATGCCCTCAGATATCAATTGCCCAGTACGAAATATGTCGTTGCACTGTGTCTCGTTGCACTTTGTCCGCAATTTAGAATGCGCGAAAGAAATTCAGTATTGAAAGTTGTTATTATGACAGGTAGTTTACAACACCAACAAATCAAGCAAGTCCATTCAGCTTGCTGTCGTCATCCAAAGGCGGTAGCTCCTTTCTGCCATACTGTCATGTGTCCATGTCGACGCGGTAGAATGCGCTGATTCCACACATGTGACTGTCAGAAACACTCTGCCATGATCTACTTCAGTGGCGGGCTCCCTGGTACCAGTCCTAGACCGTCTCCAACGCTCCGAAGCGACCAGTGTGCTCTTTTAAAGATGTGACTAATGTATTGTACGATCAGTCTGTCGGGGTGGCCCAGCGGTTCTAGACGCTACAGTCCGGAACCGCGCGACCGCTACGGTCGCAGATTCGAATCCTGCCTCGGGCATGGATGTGTGTGATGTCCTTAGGTTAGTTAGGTTTAAGTAGTTCTAAGTTCTATGGGACTGATGACCTCAGATGTTAAGTCCCACAGTGCTCAGAGCCATTTGAACGATTTGAACCAGAGCCATTTCAACTTTTTTATTTATTTTTAATTTTTTATTTATTTATTTATTAGATCAGTGTTTAGCAGCCTGTGTTGTGACTCCTGGGTCCGGTCTGTGTCCAGAAGGTGCGGACGTCGTTGCGATCGGCGGAGACATCCGGCTTCGTGGCGGAGGGCAGTCGCGGCTTCTGCCTCGTGGGGCCGGGCGCCGTGGCGCCGGAGGGCGCCCCAAGCTGCTCCAGGTGAGTTCTGCCCCACCTGGATCCTCTGTAGGGGTCAAGTACACACGGTGACACAGCCAGCTTGCCTTGACCCCGAGATACAGTAGCACGTAGGTAGCGCTTGTAAGGCTGTATCTGCGCTTCTTGATTTCCAGATACAGCTCTACTCCTTCGTTTAATAATAATAATAATAATAATAATAATAATAAAGTACTTACAGAATATCCGATTGTAGAGTACTTAGCGAATAGAAACAAACATGTCATTCTTATCAGGGAGACATGATAAGAATCCTGCACCGTATTTCGAGAAGTCATTTGGAGCCGTTTTTGCTCATCGCGTGTCGTGCCTGGTGGTCTAGTGGCAAGGCGCGCGCCTGGTAAACAAGAGGTAATTCCATTCACAAACATCTGTTGTCATCAGCTAAACCAATCTCACCACTACTGGTCTGCAGGTTGTACTTCACTGAACATGAGGGAGTCCACCTGCATAGCTAAGTGATCAGAATAGTGGAGTCCCATGCGAGAGGCCTGATTTCCATTCTCTCCCAGGTTGAGACTGTCTCCGCTTGTTACCGAATGTTGCGTTGTCTTCATCACCAGTTCCGTACCCTTCGACACGCAAGTCGCCGAAGTGGAATCAAATAAAAAGACTTACACCGGGCGGCGGAGCACAATCGCAGATGGGGCTCCTGATCTAGCTGCTTGCTTTATCATTATCATAAAACGAGGGAAACGGGAAGTGTCTAAGTATGGCAGCGCTTCTTGGGAAAAAATGCAGCTACACTTCAGCATGGTCCCACTGCAATTCAGTGCAACTGATCAAGGTTGTTTTTTCAGTAAGTATATTCGCTCCTTTAAATGCTGTTCTGTAAAGTCTACAACGATCGTTCTACGAAAACTGTAACCTCTTGGTTCGACTCTAGAAGTTTTGAAGCCATGAAACTCTTTAGATGTGCGAGAGATCGATACCAGAAGCTGCCAAATCTGCTGAACAAAGTAGATGCTCCAAGTCGCTCAGTTTCTGAACTACACTACTGGTCATTAAAATTGCTACACCAAGAAGAAATGCAGGTGATAAACGGGTATTCATTGGACAAACATACTCGCGTCTGTAGCCTGCCAACTTTGTGGTGTAGCAATTTTATTGGCCAGTAGTGAAGATGCTTTATCATTATCATAAAACGAGGGAAACGTGTAAGTGTCTCAGTCTGGCAGCTCTTCTTAGGAAAAAAAGTGCAGTTACACTTCAGCATAGTCCCACTGTAATTCAATACAACTGATCAAGGGTTTTTTTCAGTAAGTATATTCGGTCCTTTAAGTGTAATTCTGTAAAGCCCACAAAGATCGTTCAACGAAACCCGTAACCTTTTTGTTCGACTTAAGAAGACTGTAATTCAATACAACCGATCAAGGGTTTTTTTCAGTAAGTATATTCGGTCCTTTAACTGTAATTCTGTAAAGCCCACAAAGATCGTTCAACGAAACCTGTAACCTTTTTGTTCGACTTAAGAAGCTTTTAAGCCACGAAACTCATTAGATGTGGGAGGAATCGAAAACAGAAGCTGCCAAATCTGCTGAATAAAGTAGATGCTACAGTAACTGGAGCTTCAAGTCGCTCAATTTTTGAACTGTAAAAGCCACATTGTTGACAAGCGCATTGTACTTACGTATCGATTTTACGTTATTATGATTATCAGTACACTCATTGAATTAAGATGTTGTGTTATTCGGCTCGACAAAATAACGATAATGCCGTTCACACTAGTCGTTGAATACAGTGAAGTACCACTGCAGCTTCCCGGCGGCCGTGTCTTCCTTTTTTCAGGTACTTACAAACTGTAGAGCATGACCTACACAAAGTATAGTTACCACATTACACGAATTGAGTTTTACGACTAATTCTACGATACACTAATTATAGAATGGTTTGTTAAGGACATGTTTCTCTCCAAAAAATTGTAAAAGTCTAAGAGGCCATCATTTCGAATTTCATTTCTCAGTACCCAGCAGAATTCAGATTGTTTTTGATTTCAAAAGTAGCTGCAGGTGGGTACTCACACAACTTTCTTACTCTCCGAGAGAATTCGAGCTGTTTTGGGTTCCAAACATGGGCTCACGCCACGTTAAGATGATTCAATTAGTGTTCGGTTCTGACACGACGGAAAGTGCGAAACCACACCACTTCTTTAGTCCTTATGAGGATCCGGCATCATTTGGTTTCCAAATGTGGCCTCACATTACATCAAGTGGGTACTCAAACCACTTATTTATTATTCAAAAGTATTCAGTCTGTTTGGAGTTTAGAAAGTGGTTGCATATCACCTTAGATAGGTTCACATATCTCCTTCGTCATCCCCAAGTGGATTCGAGCTGATCTGTACTCCAAGCGTCGGCTCGCATCATGTTAAGTGAGTGCTTATTGCACCTCTTTAATTCCGTAGAGTGTTCAATCTGTTTTCGGTTCCAAAGGTGACGACACATCACACTGGGGATGTGGGTGGGGGGAAACTCATACCTCTTCCTTAGTCTCCAGGGTCCGGGGTCCATATGCGGCTGCATATCAAGTAAGGTGAGTACTCATAAGGTGGGATTCCTAAGCCGCGTTTGACGCATGCGGCAGCCGTAGTGCGTCTGACGCATAGCTGGCGAGTCCTCTAGAGCGGCGGCCGCACAGTGTTTAGTTGCTGTGCTGCGTCTGTGCGGAAAGGATGATTTGGCGCGATTTGTTGTTTTATCTAATGTTAGAAGACGTTAAAGATGAAGAACTTCAGCTTCAGCTATGTGAGGGAAATGCTGAAACACATCCGATGTCGGGTCATATGGGAAAGAATGTGACAGTGGAATTTTTGATAAAAGTAATATGGGGAAAATGTTTTGAAGTGGCAAGATATTTCCTCCTCCAACTAAGCTGCCGGATTCGGACAGAGTAGTGCCATATGCTTTTGTAAGCGACGAGGCATTTCGATTACATTCAAAGACGATGAAACCTTTGTCTCCTCGAGTTGCTAGTACTGACCAAAAAAAAGCTATTTTTAACTACCGTCTTTCACGGGCTCGTAGAGTTTCTGAAAATGCCTTCGCTCTGTTAAGTCAAGTGTTTTGCATATTTTATTCTTCGGTCAGTCTGAAGCCAGAAACGACTGATAATTTGATTATGGTTGCTTGCTGTTTACACAATTTAGTTAGAGATGCATTCCTAGAGAAAAATAACGAGCCTCATTTTGAATTAAACAGAAGTGAACTACTACCTACTGAAAATCTTGGAGCATTAGCAAGGAGTGGCTGTTATGCAGATGCCGATAGATTTTCTGTGCGAGATTCATTTACAGAATACTTCAACAGCGGTGCCGGTGCAGGGATGACACTGTGGCAAAGTGATCACGTTAGCAGAACTATGTAGGCTTTGAACTCCCTAGCGTTACTGAATTATCTTTTTAAAATTTATATGCACATTACAATAAATTGAACTTTTCTGACATACATCAGGTTTTGGTATTGACTTTGTGTACACTTCATTATTACTATTACAATAACTGAATTTTATGTGGGACGAAGCTACTTGTTCTTGTTTACTATAATGTGCATTATTTGCCTGACAACTAAGTAATAAACATTAGGAAGAAACAGAAAGTATTTAATACTTTTCTTACTTGTTCTTCCCACGTATTCCGCTATCTTTCTCCAAGCATTATCCTTCACAGTTTAGTCCTTGTATACTGGTAACGATACATCGTAGATACAAGGAAATTTAGAAACCATTTCTGCCCGTTTTTCATCTTCCACCACCGTGAACAGTACTTTCCCCTCAGACATGCTGTCGTGTTCTCCTTTGCGGCTGCGTCTAGACTGCTCTCAGACGGGCTGGGCCGCAGCCGCACGCGGCCGTTGCGTGGGATACAAGCCCGCTTAACACCATCTGCAGCAGTACAGTGCTGCAGATGCACAACGTCGGCCGCATGCGCAGTCGCTGCATAGGAATCCCACCTATACAACTTCCTCAGTCTGACGGAGGATTCATGCTGTTTTCTGTGGCCGCGCATTACGTTCTGTAGGAACTCCCTCCACTTTCTGTACGCTTGGCACCTGGTCGTACAGGCAGCCGAAGACCGGAGGCCGCATGGCGACGGGCCGGAAGCGGCAGCGGCGGCGCGAGCGGCAGCCACGCGACCGGGACCGCTCCAGCTCGTCGTGCTCTCGCAGCTCGCGCTCCTGCAGCTGCTCCTGCTGCTGCAGCTGCGACCGCGACGACACGCCGCCCAAGAGGCGCCGGCGCCGCCGCAAGACGCGCGCTCCGGGTGGGCCTCTCTGCGCGGCTGTTCCTGAGTACCTCCGGTAACTCAGGAGGCGACTGCGCGGAAACTACAGGACACACAGGAAAACGACACGTAGCAGCGGACAGAGCATCTTCCCAAAGTCCAATTCGTAACACGCACCGCGGCGTAGTTACACTAGGTGGCAGGCGTATCTGAACATGTGGACAAATCACCCGCGTCTTATTGTCGCGTCGAATTAACAGGAGCGTTCACTCAATAATGCAAGCCCGCCCGGCCTTCCGGGCGGGAAGGAGCGCCTGGTCCCCGGCACGAATCCACCCGCCGGATTTGTGTTAAGGTCCGGAGAACCGGCCAGTCTGTGGATGATTTTTAGGTGGTTTTCCATCTACCTCGGCGAATGTGGGCTGGTTCCCCTCATTCCGCCTCAGTCACACTACGTCGGCGATTGCTGCGCAAACAAGTTCTCCATGTACGCGTACACCACCATTACTCTACCACGAAAACATAGGGGTTAACTCGTCTGGTGTCAGACGTTCCCTGGGGGGTCCACCGGGGGCCGAACCGCACAATAACCCTGGGTTCGGTGTGGGGCGGCGAAAGGGTGAAGGGATTGCGGTAGTCGTCGTGGGGTTGTGGACCACTGCGACTGCGGCGGGGACGGAGCCTCTCTAGGTCCCCGGTTAACATAAAATACAAATAATGCAACACTTTTTTTCCTCGGACATTACAGATTGAAAAACGTGGGATTTGTTGTGGAACATCTTGGAATATTCCCGCTTCGACCCTATAGTTTCATGAAGTTCTGATCGGTGGCGACACTAAACTAAGCATCAAAATGGCGTTTGTAACGGAGGTGAATTCCAAGCAGAGAGGAGTCATTGATTTCCTTTTGGCCTAAAACCAGAGCCTCACAGACACCCATAGCCGCTTGCAGAATGTATAATGAGACCGGGCACTGAACAAAAGCATTGAGAGTCGTTGGACGAGGCGTCTGTCATCATCGCTACGAGATCGCTCAAACCGCTCCGATCTCGCGCGTGCCGGCCGGTCGCACACAGATGTCACTCTTGCAAAGTTGGAACTTGCAGATACTCTCATTCGAGGTGATCGACGGATCACAACCAAACACTTTGCTGGACAAGTCTCTGTTGCCATTGCTGACATACTTGTCCACCAGAAGGGGTACTAAAAAATGTATGCCCACTGGGTTCGTCACCGTCTAATAGTAGATCATAAAAAGCAACGAAGAACCATGACAACGCAACGCTATCACAATCCCATGAACCCGAGAGAAGCTCACAAAGCTTCGTCAGACTGTTCTTTTTCATCCAACCTACAGCACAGGTCTCGAACCTTCAGAGTTCAATCCGTTTGGCCCAATGAAGGATGCATTCTGCGGGAAGCAGTTCGTGGATGATGAGGCTCTTATTGATGCAGCAAGACGTGGGCTCCCATGTCGACCAGTAGCTTGTTACCATGGTAGCGTGTTACCATGCGGGCATACAGGCCCTCTCCAGTAAGTTGATGCCAGGCAGTCACATTGAACGAGATTATGTTGCAAAATAGGACTTTGTAGCCAAAAGAGTGGGGAATAATATGGTATCTTGAAAGTCTCTTCAGATTTGCTGCCGGATCCTAAAATCAACTCGACTCGATAGTTCGGCGATCCTTCAGGAGAGTGCTGCTTCTGCTGATGAGTCCCGCTGAGAACTGACGCCAGGCTGCAAATCGACGTCCTACATAAACCACCGTACTGTACATGGCGCATGCGCCGCCCACCACGGTTGCTGCCCTCCAAGGGGCCGGGAGGTGGTGTCTCCCTTAGGAGAACACTGGCGGCAATGATATGCCGCACTCAGGGCCGCGCCGAAGAACGTTCTGTCTTGATGCGGGGTAGTACAGGATTCGACGTCCCTCTAAGAGGATACCCATTGTGTATATTAATTAAAACATCCGCCAACCTAATTTCAATTGGTTCTTTATAGACACTGTTCTAAAAACCGTAACTGTTGGCAACTATCACAGTTTCGTCAAATTTCATACCGGATCCCTCATTTAAGCAGTGTTCTGCTACTGCCGATTTTTCCTCGTATCACGACGATATTCCACACACCTGTCATGAACTGTGCGAATCTGACGGCCGATGTAAAAAAAAGGTTCAATTGGCTCTGAGCACTATGGGACTTAACATCTGTGCTCATCAGTCCCCTAGAACTTAGAACTACTTAAACCTAACTAACCTAAGGACATCACACACATCCATGCCCGAGGCAGGATTCGAACCTGCGACCGTAGCAGTCGCGCGGTTCCGGACTGAGCGCCTTAACCGCGAGACCACCGCGGCCGCCATGGCCGATGTAACCCTTCCCACACTGACACGGAATTTTGTATACACCGGGTTTCCAAGAAGAATTCTTTAAAATTCTTCCAAGAAAAATTTTAAGGAATTTTAACATTAAGACTGTTTTTTGTCCACCTGCTAAGATTAAAGCACTACTCGGTTCTGTGAAAGATGATTTGGGGCGTAGGAAACCCAGTGTGTACAAAATTCCATGTCAATTTGGGAAGGCTTGCACCGCCCGTATGATTCGCACAGTTCATGACAGGTGTGTGGAACATCGTCGCCGTACGAGGCTACAACAGCCGGAAAAATCGCTGGTAGCAGAACACTGCTTAAATGAGGGATCCGGTATGAAATTTGACGAAACTGTGATAGTTGTCAACACTTCTGGTTTTTGGAACAGTGTCTATAAAGAGGCAATTGAAATTGGGTTGGCAGGTAATTTAATTAACAGGGACAATGGGTTCCTCTTAGCAGGACGTGGAATCCTGTACTATCCCGCATCAAAACAGAACGTTCTTCGGTGCGGCCTTGAGTGCGATATATCATTGCCGCCAGTGTTCTACTAAGGGCGGCACCACCTCCCAGCCCTTGGAGGAGAGCAACAGTGATGGGCGGCGCATGTGCCGTGTACTGTACGGTGGCCTATACAGGACGTCTATTTGCAGCCTGGTGTCAGTTCTCAGAGAGACTCATCAGCACAAGCAGTATTCTTCCGAAGATGGCGACCAGATACATCGCCGAAATATCGAATCGAGTTGATTTTAGGATTCAGCAGAAAACGCCAAGAGACTTTCAAGACTTATTACGCCGGGAAAGCCTACAAAGTCACAATAATATGGTATACTGGAATCGTGAATAAAACGAACCTCCTTTCAGAAGAAAATTATGTTGCGTTATTTATTGAACGCCCCTCATAGTTTATACCTGCAGATAGGCAACACAGTGGACTTGTACCCAAGGCGGGCTGCTGTAACAGCCCCCCCCCCCCCCCCCCCCAAGCAGTTTGAGTCAATGACATCAGTGAACTGCATGCAAGTGTTTGACATTTGCCATTTGATATACTATGGCGTGTTATAAACTTGTAGAGATGCTCTAACCACTGATACCAGTCTATTTTCTATATACCTTACACTTTTCGTGCAGTCATCTTCTGAAACTCCGGAAGCATTACCAATACACTTTTGTCACCATTTAATGAGGCTGCCAGATTATTAGCATACAAATGAAAGCTGTAAAATTCATATATTAATCTCGAGCCACGAAATGTTAGTCACTCCCTAAAAATAGAAAACCGGTCGCTTTGGAATACTGTAGCTGGCACAGAACTGTTAGTACGTGATCATATAAAACTCCACCGCTGGCATTCAGGGGTCGGATAAAAATATGGGAACACCACAAACAAAAACATTACCATGCCTAATACGGGACAGGAAACCCGCTGACATTCAAACTGCTTCCAGTCGTCTCGAAATGTATAAATACATTTCGTCATACGTTTTAAAGGGAGTCATATAGCATCCCTCCTGCAAAACAGTGGTAGATTCAGATAACTATGATGGAGGCGCATAGCTATCACGCATCCTTCTCTCCGAAGGAGACCATAAAGGCTCAAAGTGTAGAGATATGGTGAGTGTGATGGCTAGGAAAGATGCGAAAATTTATCCTCGTGCTCACTAAACCTGTCTTGAACGATGCGAGCTGTGTGAAGAGAAGCTCCGTCTTCTTGGAACACAGCATCCCCACTGGGTAACAAATATCGTACCATGCGATGCAACCGATCAGCCAAAATGGTCACATAAACCTTCGCAGTACTTCGACCTCGAATAGTAACCGTAGGGCTCATGTAATATCACGATATGGGTGCCCAAATCATCACCAAAATTCCCCATCATACTTCACTCTTGAAACGTAAACTTGTCCATAAGTTGAAAACCGTGTGAAACAAGTTTCATCCGACCAATTGACTTTCTTCCAAACCTTCATACTCCTTGTTTTATCGCTTTTGCACGACGTTCTCCTGTTACGGACATTTACATCACTGGTGAGTGATTTTGGAATGCTAGCTCATTCTGAAGTACCCTGCTTAAGGAGCTCCCTGGGTGCGCACAGGATTCAATATTGCAGAGAATTTTTCGGCTGTCGTCCTTTTTATATTTCGTCGCCATCATCTTAAGTGACAGTCTGTCACAGTCAGTCAATACACATTGCTCTGCTCTTCTCGATAATAAATTACCGGACATAAAACCTCTTCCCTGTGGAATTTTAACTAGACTCCGGATTGCGCACTGTGTTTTTAGCAATCGACAACTTTCATGTGGCGATCCTCCCCCGCTTTGTCGCCACTTCTCTCAATCGTGGACTGTGAGACACCTTTTATTTCAGTGCCCCTATTTCAATCCGCTACGCGTCCTTTTGCAGCTGTCGCCTGATATATCTTCCCTTTTAGCAGATGACGTGCCTATAACACCTATGTACGTACAGTGTACCAAATATGACGTTAACGTACATTAAGTGTTACCCTCTGGGAGGAATTTTGAAGTATGACCGTGAGTTAAACCGAGCGAGGTGGCGCAGTGGTTAGACACTGGACTCGCATTCGGGGGGACGACGGTTCAATCCCGCGTCCGGCCATCCTGATTTGGGTTTTCTGTGATTTTCCTAAATCACTCCAGGCAAATGCCGGGATGGTTCCTCTGAAAGGGCACGGCCGACGTCCTCCCCCATCCTTCCCTAATCCGATGACACCGATGACCACGCTGTCTGGTCTCCTTCCCCAAACAAGCAACCAACCAACGTGAGTTAACCTAATGGACAGAGGGTACCGAACATGAATTTCGTTACTATGGCAATTAGTAGAAAACTGAAAGTCTTTAATTTTGTAAGTAATGAAAGTAGTAAAATTCACGTAAATGAAATACTAAACGGTCGGCAGCCTAATTAGTTATCATAATTTGAAACATTAAGCTCAAAGAATTTAAATATAATTTAGCAAAATGGGGTTTCATTCTTTCTCTCTTTGTAAAGTGCAATGAACATATGCAAATACCAGATGAACTGGCCCGTGATAAGCAGTAGTTATCATTTTCATAAATTGACAATCACAGAAAGATAATTAGCACTTTACTCCTATTTATAATAATCACCACCTCAACCATTAACCAATGCATCACTAAAAGGTTATCAAAGACCTCATGAGACTATCAGAAATACAGACAAATAACACTGTACAAACACTTTTTTACCCTCTCTCATTTCTGGAAATACTTCAGATTTTTTTAGCAAAACAATCTTTAGTTTAAATTTCTCATAATAGAAAAGAATATAGTGTTGGGGACCCATAAACAGTCACTTCCTTTATAAGCAAACTATGCACATATTTCATAATCAACTTGATCACACTAATACTGATTTCTAACCCCAGTTGAAATTATTTATCTTTCAATGCTTTATAGCAATTTACACTAACAATACTCTTAATTAACTTCAGAAATAAGTTAAAGGTAAAGTAGGTTCAAAGTGTGTGCCTCTTTCATTACCTGTGAAGCAAGTGATTCTAAATGACAACATTTATACCTTTAGCACTAAAACTTTGGCACATTCGTAGTAGAAACAATTCAAAGCAAAATAAAAATTTTTGTATTCCAAATTATGTGCCTATCTCTGTACCTGTGAAATAAGTAATTTAGATAGCAACATTTATATGCTTAAACACTGAAACTTAGGCACATTCAAATAGAAACAAGTTAGTTGTTCTTCATCAACAGTATACTCGGTCTTTAGCACGTTTAGGATAGGACTCTGCTTGGTTTCATGAACAGGACAGATTCAAAGTTCAAATACGAATTTTTATCATTGAAATTATTATTGAAAAACACTCACATCAACATACTGGTCCATGCTGTGATACATATCTGAACTCCTGCAGTTGGTGGAGCAGTGGTGAAGTAGTGGCGCCAAGCACATGACGGCTAAGTTGTCCCATGCCCTTGAAGTGAATGCTCTTTACAAATTCTTCTTGGCTTCATTTCACAGCCATTCCAAGATAACAAGAGCACCATACAACAGCCAAAACCACATCCGAAGCAATTTCAACATCAATTGGCTTCCAAATGCCTCACTTGGCACCTGCATTGTTAACAGTACAACGTCTAGCCACTGACTGCGTAATATGCTCTCTCTCTTGCTGCCCAGATTGACAGCCAGGTAGACCTTTTCCCAAGTGCCAAGCCCCTTCCGTAGCGGTGGGCGTTCCCTATGTCTTTTAAGTTACATCATTCTCTTTTATAAACAGGCGTAATTTACAAAATTTCATTATTTTTAAACATCTTTTAAGTTTTTTATCTTACATATATTACACATATCAACTTTCTTTTCACAACTCAATGAACTTAATCAATAAAGAACATCTAGTTCATAGTTACATACACATCATTACATTGTATAAACTACTTAAAATCGATACTGGTGTTACAAGCCGATCGTGTTCTTGAGTTTATCAGTGTTAGTGAGATGACATCGGTCATTTGAAGCTCTTTTCGGGGAAAAAATCCCCCTTCAAAAGCATTTTTCTATGATTTCTCTCCATTTGTGGTTTTTCTCCTTTTCCTGAGTGTCACTCCCATTGCTGCTGATTTAAATTTTGGTTTTTTACCCTGTACTAAGCCACAGAATGGGCACTTATGACTGTAGCAGTTTTGCACCCTAAAACCAAAATTTAAAAAAATATGCAGCTTGTCCGTGTTCGCATTCCCTTAGGTCACACATAATGCCCTCACACCTACACAGAACACTGTTCTGGCCACGACTGACACTTGCAACGTATTGAAGACATTTCACAGTCGTCGTTTGTGGTCAAACACAGCAGTGCAACCTGATGGCTTGGCTAGCACAGTCATTTATGCACAAGCATGCATTTCTCGCTATTTTTCCATGTTTTTCCAACTTCTATTGTTGTCCAATTTGTTGATGTATCAGTGCGGAATATCCATGGCTTCGAGAAGGAATAGTGCACGAGTCGCAGTCGTGTAACACCTATGAGAACACTGGTCGCAAGAGATCATAACCGACAGGCAACCGACACGAGTGTCGCCTTTCTAATAACAATCGGTTTAAAACCAAACAGCAATTTCTGCTGTCAGTGAACGCAGGACCATTTCAATCAGTGACCAGAGGGAAAGGAATTGCTTTTGTCTTGCGGTACCTCCCATAAGCCCATTGCTCACAGTTCCAAATAAATCAGCACGTTTCCAGTGGGCATTACATTTATTGAAATAGCAATTGATAATAAGGACAACATCGTCTGTAGATTAGTGTGACGACGATGGAAAACTGTACCGGACCGGTACACGAACCCGGATTTCCTGCTTATCGCGAACGGTCGCCTTACCATTTGGCTATCCGTGCACGACACGCCGCCAGACCCAAACGTCCATATGTTGTCAACCATGCTTCTACGACCTGTAGTCGCATATCCATTACGTATATTCCCGTACAGGTCAGACATTGTATTCGAAAGTCACCTACCCGATATCTGCAGATAAATACACTACTGCAGTGCCTATCTTATTCTGATTACGATGGAAAGTTCCTTTGTATACGCATTCATGTCGAAAGGAAATTTGCATCGTAATCAGAATAACACAGGCATTACAACATCATATCGAAAACAGAATCTGCAATGCCGCTGACAACAGGCGTCTAATTTGGTCCAAACTTTTTTTAATGATGCAAGACGTCAACTAAATCGATGGCCACCAGGGCGTTTAATCCGCATGGTGTGCAGAGTATACTTCAGGATGGACCGACATGTAAGCTCCGATCTTAAAAGTCAGTGTATTTCCAAGTGTGCAACGACAGCAAAATAATAAGTTTACTGTTACCAGTCACTGTTTATTTGTTTCCACGACGCGTTTCGAAGGTTTAAACCTCCATCATCAGGTGGATATACATCAGTTAATATGGCATTTGTGTGTTTGTGTTGTGTTACGATTTCTTTGGAGGAAGTTGTGACACTGTCTAGTGGAGAAAACAAAACAGTATTTCAGAACTTGGTCTGTTTTGACAAAAATTGAACTTGTATCTAGCAGTAAACATGAATTAAGTAAGATAAAGTACCTCCAGTGGTCACAGGATCCTTTCACAGTCGTAACACATCACTTGAACACTATCATATTGTATAAACAAATATGGCGTCGTAATCTATTAGGTGCATGGATCGTACAGCAAAAGAGAAAACGTTCTCACAAAGTCCAGAGAATATACGTCCTAACAACATTATTATAGAAAACTTTTTTGAAGGATTTGGAGGTGTTGAATACATTTGTTGGAGTAAATACTTCAGGCAGTATGTAAATACGATTTTGACAGCTTAAAATATCATAAAGTTCATACTCATTTATACAATCAGGTGAGGTGTTAGAAACTTTAAGTACAATAATCATATTGGCTACAGTGATAAAATAAAATAAAATAATACACAGTTGACAATTCTTATAGGGGTTCATAGGTAGATATGAAAGGCTGGAGGCAGAGGGGGAAGGAATATAAAGGGAACATGAGAGGGAGGGAGAGGGTGGAGAGAGAGATTGTATGACAGCAAACTTTACAAGGCAAAGGATCTTAAGATTATATCTGTTGCATGTATTAACTGTCTAAAGGTTGTGGTAATACATTGGTAAATGCTTAAAAAGTGCACGTGGATGTGCATTTGTATCAGCAGTTGTATACATAGTTTCAAGCTGACAAGGGGTACAAGCTGTTGGTGTGATTGTATATCTGTAAATGAAGTCAATCTCCTGTACACTCAGGGCTGTTATGGTAACATAAATAAATATTAGTGGTAAATCTTAGGGTATGTGTGTGTGTGTGTGTGTGTGTGTGTGTGTGTGTGTGTGTGTGTGTGTGTGTGTGTGTGTGTGTGCTTAGCAATTTTTAATGATGTAGGCAGTTGTTGAAAACGGAGATGATACTACTGTAAATATTGTCATTTTTGTCATTTAAGATGCATTCAGGTTGTTTAGTTTGATGTTTGTATATTTGGAGTGTTTCAAGGATGTCTAGTTTTCTGCCTTTTGGTTGGATGTGTAGGATGCTGATACTTGTGTTGTTAACATGGTGTTTTGTTTCATGCAGGTGGGTGGCAATAGCTGATGTGTGGTATTTTTTGTTTTTTAGTGCTGCCATGTGTTCTTTGAACCTAATCTCAAATGATCTCCCTGTCTGGCCTATGTAGAAGCAGTCACAGTCTAAACATTTAATTTTGTATATGCCTGTGTGATGCAGAGGGTTTTGTGTGCTGATGTTGTGAGGTAATTTCTGTCCGATCCTGTTGTCTGTTGTGAAGGATATGCTTATGCCTTTTCGTTTGAAGACATTGGCTATCTGATAGGAAATCTTACCTAGAAAGGGGATTGTGTGGAAGATGATATTTTCTTTTTGTTTTTTGTGTTGTGATTTCTTTGCCATTATTGAATGTTTTAGGGTGTCTACTATGGAGCTGTTATAACCATTTGCAATAGCTGTTTGTTTTATTATTTGAATTTCTTGATCACTTTTGTCTTCAGAGAGTGGTAGTTGAATAGCTCTATTGATCATGTACCGGAATGCTGCCATTTTGTGGGCTGTGGGATGACAGGAGGAGTTGTGGATTGTAGTATGTGTTGTGGTAGGCTTCCGGTAAATTTCAAACTCATGTCTGTTATTCCTTATTCTAACTGTAAGGTCTAAGAAATTTATACTGTCATCTGTTTGGTGTTCAACTGTGGATTTTATGTTTTCATGGGAGCTGTTGAATAACTGGTTCAACTCACTGATGTCATCTTTAGTGCCTTTGATTAAAATGATGGTGTCATCCACATATCTGTAGTAGTAGATGATATTTTTGAGGAGGTGGTGATCAGAATTCAGGATTTTGTCTTCTAAGTTACTTATAAATATTTCAGCTAGCAACCCAGAAAGATTCGAGCCCATTGCCAGGCCATCTGTTTGTATGTAGATTTTATGGTTGAATTTAAAGTAGTTGTGTGACAGTGTGAATTCGAGCAGGTCCATTAGCTCAGTAATGTGAGTTGAAGGGATTTTTTTATGTTTTTGTAGGTTGGCATTGATTATCTGTAGTGTGGGATCTATTGGCACAGAGGAATAAAGGTTTTGTATGTCAAATGAGGCAAGTGTGGCTCCGTCAGGTACTTCTATGTCTTTGACATGTTGTGTGAATTCTGTTGTGTTTTTAAGTGTTCTCTCATTATTGAATGTGTATGCTTCTTTGAGAATTTTGAAGAGCATTTTGTTGAGTTTGAATGTTGGGCTGTTCCTGCAGTTCACTATAGGTCTTATAGGGGTCCCATTTTTGTGTATCTTGGGTTGTGACCGAAGGCAAGGTGCTTGTGGGCTCATTGTTACAATATTTCTTGCTTCTTGGATGGTGAGTAGAAAGTTGATGTTGTTTGAGATGTGTTTAATCTCTTTTTGGATTCTGGCTTTTGGATCTTTATGTATCTCTGTTATGTGGTTGGTTTGGAAGAAGTCTAAAGTTTTTTCTACATATGTTGCTCTGTTCATTACAACAGTTGTGTTACCCTTGTCAGCTTTTACAATTATTGCATTATTCATGTTTAATTTAGTCTTAATGGTACGTGTAAGGATTTCTTCTCTTTTCTTGTATGCTGGGAATGGTTTTGCAATTTCCTTCTCAATAATTTCATTAATTTTGTGGCAGGCTGCTATTCTGTCATTTTGCTTCTTAAGGGCGATGGTTGAGATCTGTGTGGCACTAGTGATGAGCTTTTCTTGGTTCCTTGGGTCCAGTGGAGCTTGAACATTGTGTTTTAAACCTTTGCAGAGTAGTGTTTCTTCTTCTGCAGTGAATATTATGTCTGTGTTGTTGAGGAACGTTGAGAACGTTTTCTCTTTTGCTGTACGATCCATGCCCCTATAAGAATTGTCAACTGTGTATTATTTTATTTTATTTTATCACTGTAGCCAATATGATTATTGTACTTAAAGTTTCTAACACCTCACCTGATTGTATAAATGAGTATGAACTTTATGATATTTTAAGCTGTCAAAATCGTATTTACATACTGCCTGAAGTATTTACTCCAACAAATGTATTCAACACCTCCAAATCCTTCAAAAAAGTTTTCTATGATAATGTTGTTAGGACGTATATTCTCTGGACTTTGTGAGAACGTTTTCTCTTTTGCTGTACGATCCATGCACCTAATAGATTACGACGCCATATTTGTTTATACAATATGATAGTGTTCAAGTGATGTGTTACGACTGTGAAAGGATCCTGTGACCACTGGAGGTACTTTATCTTACTTAATTCATGTTTACTGCTAGATACAAGTTCAATTTTTGTCAAAACAGACCAAGTTCTGAAATACTGTTTTGTTTTCTCCACTAGACAGTGTCACAACTTCCTCCAAAGAAATCGTAACACAACACAAACACACAAATGCCATATTAACTGATGTATATCCACCTGATGATGGAGGTTTAAACCTTCGAAACGCGTCGTGGAAACAAATAAACAGTGACTGGTAACAGTAAACTTATTGTTTCATTTAATCTCAATAACAGTCACGGTAAAGCCTAACCTAAAAATGTTCGCATTTAAAGACAACAAAATACAAAAGACATCTACTTCTACATCTACGTCTACATCTACATCTACGTGATTACTCTGCTATTTACAATAAAGTGCCTGACAGAGGGTTCAATGAACTACCTTCAAGCCGTCTCTCTACCGTTCCAGTATCCAACGGCGCGCGGGAAAAACGAGCACTGAAAATTTTTCTGTGCGACCCCTGATTTCTCTTATTTTATCGTGATGATCATTTCTCCCTACGTATGTAGGTGCCAACAGAATGTTTTCGCAATCGGAGGAGAAAACTGGTGATTGAAATTTCATGAGAAGATCCCTTCGAAACGAAAAACGCCTTTTGTTTTAACTTTGTTTTAACATTTGCCACTCCAATTCAGGTATCATCTCTGTGCCACTATCTTCCCTATTTCGCGATAATTCTTTGTACTTTTTCGATGTCATCCGTCAGTCCCACCTGATGCGGATCCCACACCTAACAGCACCGCTCCATAATACGGCGGAGAAGCGTGGTGTAAGCAGTCTGTTTAGTAGGCCTGTTGCACCTTCTGAGTGTTCTGGCAATGAATCGTAGTCTTTGGTTTGCTCTGTCCACAACATTATGTATGTGATCATTACAGTATGATACATAGTACTTACAGAAATTAAACGAGGCCTACTGGAGGTGATACATTGGTGTCGAAATATTCTTGGGTTGTTAATAATAAAAGGGAAGACATTGTGTTTTGCAGGAGCCAAGTTTAAAATCACTGATCTTTCTCATATAATACTGAACATCGATTAATTTGAGGGGACACTGTCGAATGAGGACATATAATTACAGTCCAGAGAACATTTTTTTTTTATAATAACAATCAGAACAACATTCTCCGTTGATACTCAAACATCTAATGAACACTTTTTATCTGATCTGGCCTCCCCCGCCAGCATACATGTAGAGGGTAAAGGACTCTTAAGACAAAAACAAAAAACCGATGCACCACGAATAAATTATCTGCATGAGATAGAAACCGGTAGACGTGATTCATATGTACAGGCAAATAAATCATTACAGCTTCAGAAAAATTGGATGATTTATTTAAGAGAAAGTGTTTCACATGTTGAGCAGATCAGTAACGCGTTTGTCCACCTTGGGCCCTCAGGCAAGCAGTTACTAGGCTTACCGTTCATTGATACAGTCGTTGGGCTCCTCCTGGGGGATATCGTGAACTCTGATGGGGAAATTTTCAATGATATGTATGAATCTCTGTGGAGGAATGGCACCCCATTCTTCCGGAAGAGCCGAAACCAGAGAGGGTAGTTTTGCTAGACTCATGGGTCTCGAGCGAAGTCAACGTTCTGGCTCATCACAAAGGTTATCCACTAGGTTCAGGTCGAGACTCTGGCCGGGCCAGCCCATTCGATAAATGTTATTGTCGACAAACTGCCTCACGAATACTGCTTTAGACAGGGTGCATTCTCACTCTGATGCAAGCAGTCACCGTCTCCGAACTGTTCCTCTGCTGCACGTAGTACTCAATTCAGTAAAATGTGCACATAGCCTTCCACATTTATACTTTTCTTAAGCACACCTGGTGGACCACAGCCTAACCACGAAAAATACCCCAATATCATAACACCACCTCGACCGCACCCCACTGCTGGTACTCCAAATGATGGCAGGTAATTTTTCCAAGCATTTGCCAACAAAAAAACTTCAGACATTACAGTGCCTGTGTTGTTAACAAGTACACTATGTTTCAAAAGTATCCGGACACCTGGCTGAAAACGACTTACAGGTTAGTGGCGCCCTCCATCGGTAATGCTGGAATTCAGTATGGTGTTAGCCGACCGTTAGCCTTGATGACAGCTTCCACTCTCGCAGGCATACGTTCAGTCAGGTACTGGAATTTTCCTTGGGGAGTGGCAGCCCATTCTTCACAGAATGCTGCCCTGAGTAGAGGTATCGATGTCGCTCGGTGAGGCCTGGATGAAGTAGGCCTTCCAAAACACCCCAAAGGTGTTCTACAGGATTCAGGCCAGGACTCTGTGCAGGCCAGTCCATTACAGGGATTTCATTGTATTGTAAACACGCCGCCACACGCCGTGCATTATTAACAGGTTCTCGATAGTGTTGAAATATGCAGTCGTCATCCCCGAATTGCTCTTCAATAGTGGGAGGAACAACATGTTTAAAATATCAATGTAGACCCCCTCCATGAAATACAAGGCCACACCATACCATCACCGCCTCCGATTTTTACTGTTGACACTACACACGCTGGCAGATGACGTTCACCGGGCATTCGACATACCCACACCCTGTCATCGTATCGCCACATTGTGTACCGTGATTCGTTACTCGGCACAAAATTTTTCCACTGTTGAATCGACCAATGTTTACGCTCCTTACATCAAGCGAGGCGTCGTTTGGTATTTACCGGCGTGATGTGTGACTTATGAGCAGCCGCTCGACCAAGAAATCCAAGTTTTCTCACCTCTCGACCTAACTGTGATAGTACTTGCAGTGGATCCTGATGCAGATTGGAATTCCTGTGTGATGGTCTAGATAGATGTCTGCCTTTCACACACAGCCACCCTCTTCTACTGTCGGCGGTCTCTGTCAGTCAACAGACGAAGTGGGCCTTTGCGCTTTTGTGCTGTACGTGTCCCTTCACGTTTTCACTTCACTACCACATCGGAAACAGTGGACCTAGGGATGTTCAGGAGTGTGGAAATCTCGAGTACAGACGTATGACACAAGTAACACCCAATCACCCGACCACGTTCGAAGTCCGTTGAGTTCGGCGGAGCGCCCCATTCTGCTCTCTCACGTCGTCTAATGACTACTGAGGACGCTGTTATGGAATACCTGGCAGTATGTAGCAGCACAATGCACCTAATATGAAAATCGTATGTTTCTGGTGGTGTCTCGATGCTTTTGATCACACAGCCGTACGATGAAATATTTCTTCGGACATACATGCACGACCCAAGGAACAAACACTGCGGCGACTGCAGCTGCCTTTAGTATATGAAATATAGTTGCACTTGTGAGTACAGAGAACGTACAGATGTATAACTGAATGACGACAGTGAAAATTTGTGCCGGACGGGACCCGAACCTTTTTCCCGCTTTATGCGAGCGGTCCCCTTAACCGCTTTTGCTGTCACGGGCAGATGCAAACTTCCATAAAATTGCCAAAGGGTGTAGCGTCACTCACCACACCAAACCACTCTCTTTCAGCCATGCACTGTCCGGCTGAGTCGCTCTTTACAACATTTCAAGCGCAGCTTAGCTCTGACTACAGAAACGTGTGGCTCATGACGAGTTGCTAGACAGTTGTACCTTATAATTTTTAACACTATATACACAGTATTGTGCTAGCTATACTGTTGCTAGCTCTTTGGAACTCAGGAGTGATTTATTCGGCTGATTTCGTGCAATTTTTTGTATCCACACTCTGCAATGCTCGATGGTCCCTGTCCATTAGTGCCCGAGATCTGCCTGCTCAGGTTTAGCTGTGGTTGTTCCTTCCCGTTTCCACTTCACTGTCACATCACCACTTCTAGACTTGGGCAGATTTAGAAGGGTTGAAATGTCATCGGTGGATCTGTTACTCAAGCAACATTGAATTACTAGTCCACGTTCGAATTCATTGGGAGTACCTGTTACTGCTTTTGCTGGATAACACAATGCTCCCCCCCCCCCCCCCCCCCCGCCCCCTGTTTCGTACTGGCGGGTACGCCTGTCGTGGCATCTACTAGTCGAACCTGCGTTACATGGGGCACGCCGGATTCCTTTGATTATATAGTGTATATCCACAATATCCACATAGAGTTGAGTGCTGTAATGTCGGTACCTTGTATAGCATAGTACAGGTGTAGTTAAGTCTGGAATGAAACGTGAATAGAGGCTGAAACCAGAGCCAGGATTACCACCAACAGTTATGATGAACTCACTGCCTGGAGTCGCACATTATGGTAGTATACTGGATATCGTATAACGATAAAGGCGTAGACAGTCAATTAAACACGTAGCTTCTTCAACACTTCATTCGTTTCACAAAACAGACAACTGTTACAGTGGCCAGCTAATCTCAAAATGTACCAGCAAAGACCGACTTTCAAAACATAAGAATAAGTTCCTCTCTTTCCTTCCGTCACTTCTCCCTCACATTCTACTTTCCACGGTACTGACTGGTCAGTTTATGTTAAGTATCGTATGAAGTGCTGCAGTGGCAAGACACTAGACTCCAACTCAGGAGCACCACGGTCAGAACCAGCCCGTCCATCCAGATTTAAGTTTCCCGTTATTTCCCTGTTTAACTTCAGTTGAATTCTTCTGAAAAGAACGGGACTGATTTCCATCCCATTCCTTCCCCATTCCGATCTTGTGTCCCGTCTCTGATGACATCGTCGTCGACGGAACGTTTACACAAACCTTCTCTTATGTTAACTGGCCCGTCGAATCCCGTTGTTTCCAGTGTTTCAGAACAAGTAGCCACTCGTCGGAACCAAACGGTTATCTCTTGAAGGAGTTTCATAGTATTCTTGTGTGCTGGCGACCTCGCCTATAGAGTACCTTAATAACAAATATCATGGCTGAACTGAAATGTGAGTGATAAATAGTAACTATTTCTGTAATTATGGTTGAACAGTCTTCATAATGTCATTGCTGCTAATAGACTATCGCGTACCGTGACTATTCATAAATTAACCTACCACTGACTAGAAAAAAAAATTAAGATTACCTTTTATGAAACCCTGTACATACGTGTTGAAATTCCTTCTACATATAAACGCAACCCAAATTGGAACATTTGTCCTACCGTGACACGCACTCTTTACTTCATCTAAGAGTGGCGCGGCCCGGTGCTTCAAACACTTGTTCACAGCATTCTCGTTGTCGGTCGTCAAGTGCTGAGTAGCCAGCCAGGTCTTCATGTTGTGGTAGAGGTGAAAGTCGCATGATGCAAAGTCCGGACTGCAGGGAGGATGTCGAATTTTTTTTCAGTCCAAACGTTTTTCTTCTTCCATTCGTGGTATGTGGTCGTACGTTGCAGCGTAGGAGAAGGTTACCTTCGGTAACTATTACGCGCCGTTTTGTTTTGTGTTCCCTTTCGGAGTTTCGTATGAGTCTCAAAATAAACCTGTGACGTCACAGTATTCGCACGCGCAGTTCTCATGAAATTTGTTTACAAAAGTTCTTTGCGATCTCATAAAACTGTAAACGCCATTTTGCGGCATGGCAGAATTTGCTTATATTTTTAGGACTTAGAGCACTGGTAGAATGAGTGCGTGTCCACTGTTTGGACTGTACCTAAGTTTTAGGGTACACGTCCTGCACTCATGTGTTGTCCTTAGTCGCGATTCTGTTCAGGAACTCCTCCCTCTCCTCGCGGTAGCGGTGAAGAAATGCCAATTTCGAAGCCATTCTTTTAGTTTTTTTAACTTGTGTTAGACGTTTTAGTAACTACGGTGCGCAAAATATATGGTAACCTTCGAGTAATCTCTCTGTGACAGTTTTACAAAAAAAAATAAAAATGGTTCACATGGCTCTGAGCACTATGGAACTTAACCTCTGAGGTCATCAGTCCTCTAGAACTTAGAACTACTTAAACCTAACTAACCTAAGGACATCACACACATCCATGCCCGAGGCAGGATTCGAACCTGCGAACGTAGCGGTCGCGCGGTTCCAGACCGTAGCGCCTACAACCGCTCGGCCACATCAGCCGGCGATAGTTTTACAGACACTGTTCTTGAAATCCGAGGCACATTTTCAGAAAGTTCGGAAATTGTGAACCGACGCCTGGGACGCTCAATTTCGTCAACGTTTTCCACAAGTTCATCAATCACATCCAAATGTGAGACCGAGCTAGGTCTCGCAGTGGACTCGCATTCGGAAGGGCGATGATTCAAACCCACGTCCGGCCATTCTCATTTAGGTTCCTTATGATTTCCGTAAATCGCTTCAGGCAAATGCCATGATGGTTCCTTTGAAAGGGTACCGCCGATTTCCTTCCCGTTCCTTCCCTAGTCCGAGTTTGTGCTCCGTCTCTAACGACCTCGTTGTCGACGGGACATTAAACACAAATCTCCTCCTCTAAATATCATGTCTTACTTGACCGTTTGCGTCATGGACATCAGTCCGATGTTAGCTCTCGTCGCTTAGTTTTAAGAAATCTGCCCGTGATTGTAACGGTTGGCTGTCGACTTTAGGGAGAAACACTTACTTCAGTGCAGATCGCGTAGAAAACTGGACTGTATCTCGACAGTACTTGGCATAACTGCAGTTCTTTTACTACAAAATTAACCATAAGAGCTGGTAAGATTATTCTGAAATGAAAAAATGAAGCACTTTAATTTATTAACCTTAAAACAAAGGAAAATACGCCTCATTATTTTGAGCGTACTGACAAATTTTAAATCATTGACTCCAAAAAAGCCACGAACTACTCAACTTCCCCAAAATGATTCAAATGCCTCTGAGCACTATGGGACTTAACATCTGAGGTCATCAGTCCCCTAGAACGTAGAACTACTTAAACCTAACTAACCTAAGGAAATCACACACATCCATGCCCGAGGCAAGATTCGAACTTGTGACCGTAGCAGCAGCGCGGTTCCGGACTGAAGCGCCTAGAACTGCTCGGCCACAGGGGCCGGCCAACATTTCCATCCCAACAAAATATTTCGCTCAATGCGATATTAAATACTTTATAATTCGCCTTACCGTATTCCTGGCTCACAGATCTTTCACTACATGTTCATTCGACCTTACATGCCCCACCTCACTACGGCCTCACACGCTCGCTACTAACCCACGTCATCGTCACGACACGACAATGCCCCGTCCAGGGGGAAAGGTGGGTAACTGCAGAAATTTCTGGAAGATAAATTCGCTAGCTAGCGCTTGCCGCTGGCAAGGATATCTATCACGGTGTCCTTAAGGCTACCAGATGTCCTTATCGCTACAAGCTTTAAATTTTCTGCGCCACTCACAATAGCGTCACTAATAACCCCATCCCTATACAAACGACACAATCGACGATGAACCTCTGCGGCACTGACTTCTTCTGCTCGCAGAGAGTCCATACCTTGCAACAGGCGGGAGACGCAATGACACCCTCCATTTCACACGTATGCCGCTTACACAGCGACGAAAGCAACAGAGAGCTGATTGGCGCAACGCTACGTTCAAGGTCTCCTTCTCCAACAACGCACGCATCAAGATGCTACAAGCATTTGTTTATTTTAATACGCTATCGAAGGTTAATTTATGAATAGCCATCGTGCGTGGTGTAGTGCGGGACAGTGATCAATTATTCAAGAACAGTCCTAATCGCATTTATTATTATTATTATACCGCCAACCGGTTTCAACCCGACGTAAGGATCATCTTCTGGGCGTTTACACTGTGGAATTCTACATATCCGCCAGAGAGACTCTATTATACAACAGCTAAAATTACGTAAATTTAAAATATGTTACCCATTGGTCGACTGCTGGTGGTCTCACTCCTGTCAACATAACGGCAGGAGACTATGCGAGACTAACCCTTCGTATGGGCTTAAATAGCGTACTGAGATCACGTCACTAGACGGCAACACCCCCAACGGCGATCAACGGCATTTTTGATACAGACAGGAGTGACACCACCAGCAGTCGACCAGTGGGTAACATATTTTAAATTTACGTAATTTTAGCTGTTGTATAATCGAGTCTTTCTGACGGATATCTATAAGTTCACAGTGTAAACGCCCAGAAGATGACCTCTACGTCGCGTTGAAACCGGTTGGCGGTATAATAATTGCGATTAAGACTGTTGTTGAATAATTGATTAATCATACTAATCGCTGCTTCATCTCCACAACCATGTTGTCCAAAAAGCGAGACAGTGAGCCTATGGCTTCGCTTCCGGCAGCTGCGCAGTCGGCGTCGTCGTCGAGTTCGCCGGATCGGCCGCAGCATAAGAGGCGGCGCGTGCGGCGGCGGCGGTCGCCCTCGCAGCACAACTCCAGCTGCCCGGGCAGCGAGTCGTCGTCCTGGGACGTGCCGCAGCAGGGCTGTGCGCAGCCGCGGTGAGCGCAGAGCCACGCTCTGTACAGTAAACTGCTGATAATGTCAGGCTGTGCACACATTGAAAAGAATACAGAGCAGCATTCCATTTAAGGTTTTCAGCTCAGACAGCACGTTACGAACCAAAGTTGCTAGTATACCAATCAGACAAGCTTCCTTAACTGAAACGTCGAACGTCGGATCACTTAAAACTACAACGTGAGAAAGTCATGTGATAGGTTTTGTTGCTCTTAGAGTTGAGCATATGACGAAAGTACATCTACATCTACATTTATACTCCGCAATCCACCCAACGGTGTGTGGCGGAGGGCACTTTATGTGCCACTGTCATTACCTCCCTTTCCTGTTCCAGTCGCGCATGGTTCGCGGGAAGAACGACTGCCGGAAAGCCTCCGTGCGCGCTCGAATCTCTCTAATTTTACATTCGTGATCTCGGGAGGTATAAGTAGCGGGAAGCAATAGTTTTGATGCCTCATCCAGAAACGCACCCTCTCGAAACCTGGACGGCAAGCTACATCGCGATGCAGGGCGCCTCTCTTGCATAGTCCGCCAATTGAGTTTGCTAAACAGCTCCGTAACGCTGTCACGCTTACCAAATAACCCTGTGAAGAAGCGCGCTATTCTTCTTTGGATCTTCTCTATTTTCTCTGTCAACCCGACCTGGTATGGATCCCACACTGATGAGCAATACTCAAGCATAGGTCGAACGAGTGTTTTGTAAGCCACCTCCTTTGTTGATGGACTACATTTTCTAAGGACTGTCCCAACGAATCTCAACCTGGCACCCGCCTTACCAACAATTAATTTTATATGATCATACTACTTCAAATCATTCCGTACGCCTACTCCCAGATATTTTACGGAAGTAACTGTTACCAGTGTTTGTTCCGCTATCATATAATCATACAATAAATGGTCCTTCTTCCTATGTATTCGCAATACATTACATTTGTCTATGTTAAGCGTCAGTTGCCACTCCCTGCACCAAGTGCCTATCCGTTGCAGATCTTCCTGCATTTCGTTGCAATTTTCTAATGCTGCAACTTCTCTGTATACTACAGCATCATCCGCGAAAAGCTGTATGGAATGACGGGAGACTTTTTCCCATTCAAAGAACATTACAGCAAATTTTACGCTACAAAATACAGATGATGAGATGCATCACGTCATATGTCTTTTGAGTCGTGCCAGAAGAAAATAAATACAAGCAATATTTTTTAAATCGCTACAGGCCAACTAGGGACCACTTCAAGATAAATATTAATTTCTCTTTTTCTTCGTATTCCTCCAAAACTTTTTCATTTTCTCAGAATGAGCTATTTTCCATTCATCTCACTTTTTGAAATAAGTCTTTTTTGTTTGTCTTAGCTCCCTGAAAACTTCTGAACTTCTTGTAGTCTGAATTTGTCTCTTTTGAATAGGGCCTCCAGTCCAGTCTGCATTTCTTCCAAGTCTTTCTTTGTCTTGCCTCCTTCAAATTTTCTTTATCTGCTTTCCTGTTTCGTAGAAATGCGTAGATCTTCTTTGTCAATCTATCTTCCTTCATTTTCTCTTGACCTCCATACAGTGTAACACGTATTTTCCTGGTATCTTCCGTTATTTTATGACAGAATGAGTACATTTCCGTATTTGGTCCCAAAATCCTGTTGCCACCTTCGTTTTTGTGTGGACTTAACATTTTTCTCAGTATTCTGTTTTCTATCTTTTCTAAATCTTCTAATTTCCTTTTGCATCCGGTTCCAAGTACTGTTCTCACCCGTACAGATCTACATCTGTATTATAATTAGTTATTTTAGTATATTTAAGAAACCGTTTTTACGGTAGATTTCTCACTTTCACGTATGCTGTTTTCATTTTTTCATTCCTGATGTTAATTGCTTCTTTTCACTTCTTATGCGCATATTTTTAACTTGAAGTTGTCCGTTTTCTTGATGTTGCCATACCTGGTTTTTAAAATTCTTGGTCAGATACTGTCACTGGTCATGTATTCTCTCTGTTCAATTTGTAGACTTGTCTTTACAGCAATTTCCTTCAGAAGCTCAATTTTTATTTTTATTTTATTTTATTTTTTGCATTCTCTGTTATTATGATGTCGTCTGCAAAGGCCGAAACCGTTTACTGCTTCTTTCGATCCTCTTAGTTTTATGTCCTTGTTATTCTTTTTTTCTTTTGCTTCGTGATGACTGGGTGTTGTGTGCTGTTCTTAGGTTAGTTAGGTTTAAGTAGTTCAAAGTTCTAGCGGACTGGTGACCATAGATGTTAAGTCCCATAGTGCTCAGACCCATTTCTTTTGCTTCCCGCAGTGACAGATCCATTTCGTGTAACACAAATATTAGGTGAATGCCTCAGTATCGATTCTGGGCCCCTACCCTGCTAAGAAATACCTAGCCGTAAGGAAGCGTGTAATTTTGAAATACGCTGTGTGGAACATAGGTGCAAATTTTGTAAAACGTTTTAAAAACTGCTCCGCAAGAGATTGCTGCTCATAATGTAATAAATAGTAACACAAGTAAAGATAAAAATCGCACCATTTGTTTCCATTTTCACGCCAGCCTGGCTCCAGATAGAAATCTTGAACTCTGTGTCCATGTATTTTGGATTCGACATGAAGTGCAACTCGGGACGCCTGATACTCTCCACAAATTGCACAACGTATCTTTGCCTGAATTTCCATAGCCAAAATAAGAGTGGCAAGTGGACAAATAGTGCTCAGCCTGAACAATGTGAGGTCTAATGATTTCGAGAAAAAAAGCAGTCAAATATACTATGAAATGATTTGTCTAAAAGTAAGAAATGAAATAGATTATACGAACATTTCATCTGCCTTTGAATGATAATCGAAATCGTGTACATTAAATCATACGTCCATCAAGAATTTTAAGCCGTAGCTGTAGCTATGTTGCGTCCAACAAGTTGCATTGGCGTGATGTCTTAACTTTAAATTCTCAGTCGACGCCTCATTCGCTGGATATGATTTCCAGCACCATAAAAAGGCGCGTAAAATGTTTCTTTTATCGGCTTCTTACTTTAGAGAAACCATTTCACAGGACATTTAAACGCTTTTGTTTTCAAAGTTTTATTTTAATGTCATTTATGTTTCTGATGACAAATGAAAAACAGAGGACAAAATGAAAACTTCACGCGTTGGAAAGTCCTGGAAGAAATCACGATACGGTCACGGAGACAATATCGTCCACAAGAAATCAGACAATCGCGGTACTTCAACGGCGAAAGCAATGTTGTCAGCATCTCGATCACGCGCCGAGTGAGTGCGAATACACGGAGTGACGCTCTAACGAGAACACTTCTAACGCTGCTGAAAGAATACGGCCCGGTCACGGCATTTACATCGCGACTGTATGTGAATCGACTCCTATACTGCACACTTCGTGGCTTGTGCCGATAATGTGGTCTGGCCAAGACCGTGTATAACGGGACTCAAAAGTTTTCAGTACGTATAAAATTCGCCTCTCACTGCCACACCGTACAGATATCGATGTAGAGGACGACGGTTCAAGCCCGTCTCCAGCCATCCTGATTTAGGTTTTCAGTGATTTCCCTAAATCGCTTCAGACAAATGCCGGGATGGTTCCTTTAAAAGGGCACGGCCGATTTCCTTCCCAATCCTTCCCTAACACGAGCTTGCGCTCCGTCTCTAGTGACCTCGTTGTTGACGGGACGTTAAACACTGACCACCACCACCATATCGATGTAGAGGTAGATGTACCTAGGTTAGCGACAGGGAGATTGCGCTGTAAACCACGGGATGCTTGTATTCACACCCTTGAGAAATTTAATTGGAGACACCTACTTAGCAACACCTAGCAGCGGCTCTCGCCCTAATGAAGAGCACGACGTGTCGTCGCATGGATTCCACGAGATACCGAAAGCGTTAAGAAGACGTCCTCATTTGTGACCCCTAAACAACTGCCCACAACGAACAGGTATAACTCAGAACTGGAATCAAGGCATGTACCGGGTGATCAAAAAGTCAGTACGAATTTGAAAACTTAATAAACCACGGAATAATGTAGATAGAGAGGTCAAAATTGACACATATGTTTGGAATGACATGGGGTTTTATTAGAACCAGGCGCTCCACCCCATATTGCAAGACGCGTGAAAGATCTCTTGCGCGCGTCGTTTGGTGATGATCGTGTGCTCAGCCGCGACTTTCGTCGTGCTTGGCCTCCCAGGTCCCCAGACCTCAGTCCGCGCGATTATTGGCTTTGGGGTTCCCTGAAGTCGCAAGTGAATCATGATCGACCCTCATCTCTAGCGATGCTGAAAGACAACACCCAACGCCAATGCCTCACCATAGCTCCGGACATGCTTCACAGTGCTGTTCACAACACTATTCCTTGACTACAGCTATTCGTTGAGGAATGATGGCGGATATATTGAGCATATCCTGTGAAGAACATCATCTTTGCTTTGTCTTACTTTGTTATGCTGATTATTGCTATCCTGATCAGATGAAGCGCCATCTGCAAGAATTTTTTTGAACTTTTTTTAATTTTATTTTATTATTATTTTTTTTTTTTTTTGGTTCTAATAAAAACCCCATGTCATTCTAAGCATGTGTGTCAATTTGTACCTCTCTGTCTACATTATTCCGTGATTTATTCACTTTTCAAATTTTTACTGGCTTTTTGATCACCCGATACATCTATTCTTCATCGAAAACGTACCAGATGTGCTCAACAGGAATGAGGTTGATCACATGGTCTGAGTAGCCACACGAGTACCCTCATGTCTGTGGATTGTCTCTCAAACATTACTGGTACAGCTCAGTAGTGGTGGAGTGGTGACCAGTCTTGAAGAAGGAACAAGTAATCTGCGAGGTACTGTAGGTTGAACAAACAGAGGCACAGAATCGGACAGAGCGTTTCCGTGTTGTACGCCGTTGACAGACAATATCAGAAACACCAGGGGCCTAATCAATACCCTACAAACGCGAGAAAACTCGGGAACTGGCTGAGAACCACACATGTGCTTATTAGCATACTGGGTATCAAGTGAAACTTGTGACAGGACTGAGGGTTTTTCGTAGAAAAGAAGCAGCACTCTATCTTGGTTGTAGGCGAGCCCTGCTGTTCACGTGGTATACACTACTGGCCATTAATATTGCTACACCACGAAGATGACGTGCTACAGACGCGAAATTTAACCGACAGGAAGTAAATGCTGTGATATGCAAATGATTAGCTTTTCAGAGCATTCACACAAGGTTGGCGCCGGTGACGACATCTACAACGTGCTGACATGAGGAAACTTTCCAACCGATTCCTCATACACAAACAGCAGTTGACCGGCGTTGCCTGGTGAAACGTTTTTGTGATGCATCATGTAAGGAGGGGAAATGCGTACCATCACGTTTCAGACTTTGATAAAGATCGGATTGTAGCCTATCGCGATTGAGGTTTATCACATCGCGACATTGTTGCTCGCGTTGATCGAGATCCAATGACTGTTAGCAGAATATGGAATCGGTGGGTTCAGGAGGGTAATACGGAACGCCGTGCTGGATCCCAACGGCCTCATATCACCAGCAGTCGACATGACAGACATCTTATCCGCATGGTTGTAAAGGATCGTGCAGTCACGTCTCGATCCCTGAGTCAACAAATGGGGACGCTTGCAAGACAACAACCATCTTCACGAACAGTTCGACGACGATTGCAGCAGCATGGACTAACAGCTCGGAGAGCATAGCTGCGGTTACCCTTGACGCTGCATCACAGATACGAGCGCCTATGATGGTGTACTCAACGACGAACCTAGGTGCACCAATGGCAAATCGTCATTTTTTCGGATGAATCAAGGTTCTGTTTACAGCATCATGATGGTCGCATCCGTGTTTGGCAACATCGCGGTGAACGCACATTGGAAGCGTGTATTCGTCATCGCCATACTGGCGTATCACCCGGCGTGATGGTATGGGGTGCCGTTGGTTACACGTCTCGGTCACCTCTTGCTCTCATTGACAGCACTTTGAACAGTGGACGTTACATTTCAGATGTGACCCGTGGCACTACCCTTCTTTCGATCCCTGCAGAACCCTACATTTCAGCAGGATAATGCACGACCGCATGTTGCAGTTCCTGTACGGGCCTTTCTGGATACAGAAAATGTTCGACTGCTGCCCTGGTAAGCACATTCTCCAGATCTCACACCAATAGGAAACGTCTGGTGAATTTTGTCCGAGCAACTGGCTCGACACAATTCGCCAGTCACCACTCTTGATGAACTGTGGTATCGTGTTGAAGCTGTATGGCCAGCTGTACCTGTCCACGCCATACTAGCTCTGTTTGACTCAATGGCCAGTAGTATGAAGGCCGTTATTACGGCCAGAGGTGGTTGTTGTGGGTACGGATTTTTCAGGATCTATGCACCCAAATTGCGTGAAAATGCAACCACATGTCAGTTCTGGTATAATATATTTGTCCAATGAATACCCGTTATCATCTGCATTTCTTCTTGGTGTAGCAATTTTAATGGCCAGAAGTGTAGAAGCTTCAATTTTTTACACTGCCAAGGGACCATAGGTCGTAATATTGGATTTAAATTTCAACTTGATACGTGTACAAGTTCCCTCTAAAATGGCTTTTTTAACAGTCGGCAGACAGACAGACACGGTCAACGAAGTTATACTATATCTATTTTTACCGTTTGAGGTACGGAACCCTAAAAATTATCACTGACTATAAAGAGCACAGAAAGTTTTGGTAGCCTCACCGTGGCGAGTCTATAAGGAGTTCTAATGGTACTCCGCATCTACTTTCCCGAATGTCACCCTGTTGAACAAGCTGATGGTTTAAACAGGAAAAAATAGCGTCGTACGTATAGTTGTCGTAATAGCAGCTGCAGTAACACTGTGCGCTGTTTCCTTGGGTGTAGCGGTACGTGCCGGACGCGCGAGCGCGGCCCCGGAGAGTTGACGGGCCGGCGCGAGGACGCGACTCCATCGTCGTCCGAGGGCATCGTGGCCACCAGCCTGGGCCACCACATGGCGGCGGGAGAGGCCGCAGGGCTGGCGCCGGCGGCGGCAGACCGCGGCGGGGGCAGCGGCGGCGGCACCGGCGGCGGAGAACGCCCGCGCAGCTTCCTCTAGCGTGCTCGTTCCCTCACAGGCGCCAATAAGCCAGCAAATTCCGCTTGCCAAATAAATTTCTCTCAAGCATGAATGACGCCTCTTGTCATACTGCTGGTGACCAGCAGCTTCTTAATTACTGCAGTGGGCTCACATACGTCACGGAGAAAGATTTATCACCCAAAACAGGCATCTCAGTCGATGGGATTCGATAGCGCAGTGCAAGAAATATCAGATCAGGTACAGTTTAGCCACACACAGTTTGTGTATATGCAGGGTGGTCCATTGATAGTGACTGGGCCAAATATCTCACGAAATAAGCGTCAAACGGAAAAACTACAAAGAAGGAAACTCGTCTAGCTTGAAGGGGGAAACCATATGGCGCTATGGTTGGCCCGCTATATGGCGCTGCCATAGGTCAAACGGATATCAACTGCGTTTTTTTTTAAATAGGAACCCCCATTTTTATTACATATTCGTGTAGTACGTAAAGAAATATGAATGTTTTAATTGGACCACCTTTTACGCTTTGTGATAGATTGCGCTGTAATAGTCACAAACGTATAAGTACGTGGTATCACGTAACATTCCACCAGTGCGGACGGTATCTGTTTCATGATACATTACCCTCGTTAAAATGGACCGTTTGCCCCACGTTGGGTGCCAGTGTGGCGTTCGCTGTGTTATTCAGTGGTTTGGTATTTAACTAATTTGTAATTGGAAATGATAATCTTATTTTATCACACTGAGTAATTACTAAATAACTTTTCTCCCGGCTAAAGAATTGATCAAGTTGCTAAAGAACTCCAAGTTAACGTCGTGTTAAATTGTTGTCTGTAAGTTGTGTAAGTGTCACTAAATCACAGTTCATACAACAGATTCTATACAACTATGGGTTATGATGGAAACAGGTATCTTCAGCAAAATGATCATTAAAACCACCGAATATCAGCCGCGCACAACACTGACGTATGTTACCTGAAACAATATTCTTCGCAACTCGTGCGTAATTAATTTCGGCTCCATACATCAGCTAGAAAAGTTTGTTATAACGTTCGTGCTATGAGCACTGTTTTTTTTTTAAGAACCAATCTGATTCCAATCATTTTCATTCAAATGAGTTCGGGACCACCGGTGCACATTTATTTTTACACATTTGTATTACGTTCAGCATTTATGTCTACAGAGTTGCGTAATTTGAATTTGCCGCTAAGACAATTGTTGAGATGGTGGCAGACAATTGATAGAGACTTTCTATTGTTAGACCAAATAAGTATTTTAACTGCTTATTAAACTTTACAGAAACTCTACTTTCGTATTGTGCACTATTTAAACTTCATCAAGCAAACATTTGATTTGTTTCTAAGGAAAATACAGACAAAAACGCGATACAACTCGCTATCATCAATGGCTGCGCTCGTTGCTGCGGAAAGAAATACTTAACACAGATAATGCTTACTGAGAGAGGAATTAAAGTTACAAATAATTATTCACTCATATTTATAATAATAATGAACTCTATTTTCAAGTAATAATTAACAAATAATTACAATTTCCTAACGGACCTCAGTTTGATATGCGTCTTTCGTGCTGAACCAACAAAAGGTAAAAACAAAGGAAGACAAACGCAAATCATAAAAGAAATTAACAATTATCATTGTCTTTGTATGATACACATCGATTTGTCTAATTACATCATAGAATATTATATAAATAATTGATTCACTATTTTTTCATATGTCGAATAGACAATGTTTATAACGGCCAGAGTCACAATTTCCTCTCGTCGCACTGTAGCCAAATATTTATCTCCTGGATGTTACCATCCTATTGGCAGGAATTTCGAATTTTGGTGGAAATCTCGAATTTTGGTGGAAATTTCGAATATTGGTGGAACTTTAGAATTTTGTTGGAAATTTCGAATTTTTGTGGGAATTTCTTTGTCCCAGGGCTGTGCTGACGTCCCACCTCACCCTCCGCACCCTCACCCAGGAATTGGCTGAAAATTAAAATTGGTGCTGCCCTTTCTGGGACTCGAATCCTGGTCCCCCTAGACGGAAAGCCAGAGTGCATCCCCTAACACAATTATACCACCAGAGGCGCTTGAAATTGGCAGTAGGCAATAGGAACGCAGCATCCGATGGGGATATAAGGGGACCCAGCAGCTCTGAAGCCTCAGTTACAGTCAGTCAGTCAGTCTCTCAGAACGAAGCGCCAGTCGACATCGTTCAACGCCGTCCAGCCACAACAGGAACAGAATATGAAGAAGCCACAGAAGAGCTAGTACCCCCTGTTTAATGTCTCTGTTTACTGCCGTGTGAGGGACTTGGTGCTTCTATCATCGCTTCTAACGGTTTTTCTTCTTTGCTCATCAGCAGATGCGACGTCCTCCTGCCTGTCAGAGTCTACAGCAGCGACATGTCCTAGCCAGTCGGAACCCACAGCAGCGGTAGTATCCTAGGATCCTGTCGCACACCTAGTCAGCTTGATGGAGCAGGACAATCAGCTGTTATTGTCGGCTGAAGACACCCAGCCAGCTCCTGACTCGCTGAAGTGCACTGGGGGCCCTAATCAGCATGATGCAGGTCGGTACTGGCCACCATCATACGCGCCATCGCAGAATATTCCAGTGATACTGCATGGACAAAGTGAGAATGTAGTGGATGAGAAGATAGAATTAAGCCCTGTGCACCGCTACTCTTCTCTTCAGTGTATAATTTAACTGCTAGTGTGTAACACCATTATTGATTTAAGTAGTTTTTACAGTGTTATTATATGTATGTAACTATGAAGTGATCTGTGCTAGTTAAGATCTTTGAACTGTTAGAGGGAAAATGGAAGTTTATGATGTATTTATTGTAAAGATTTAATAGTGTTTAAAAATAATGAAACTTTATGAAATGTGTATACTCGTAAAAGACATTGTACTTTAAATAATGGTTCATACTTAGGGAATTGCTGATAAACCTCTACGTTATTTGATTTTCAAACAGCTGAGCAAAACTGAACGTACTCAGACATTACTCTCTTTACTTATTGTGATCAACACTAAACTGACACACAATATTTTTAGCGCAACGCAATCTGACTTTGAAATATCCCTACAAAAGAATGGCACTGACTAACAATAACCTATACCTTTCATGAATCACTTATCTCACAAAAATCTTCGTTACTCGAACTACTGCAATACAGCGAGCGCCACTACTGCCAGCTAAATAAAAGATCCTAACTACTGATACGCATACTTAGCAAATGAAAGATTTTGATAGAGAACAAACAACGTATTTACCTTAATAGTGTTCAAAAGTCATTATATATATATATATATATATCAGTTCGTGACATCCAGCCTTACGAATTTACTGTCTCTGATGGACACACGTCCAGATCATCCGCTCTCAAAACTCCATCTCTCTCCCCGCATCCACCTCTGCTGGCGGTTCACCTCCAACTGCGCAACACTACACGCTGTTCACATCCAACTGCCTAACACTACAATAGCAAATTGCAACAACTCAAACCAGCCACACACTGCACATAGCACAGTCTGTGATTTTCATATAGAGCACTACGTGGCGTTACCAACATAAAAACCTAAAAAGCCTACTTACATATACAGGGTGTTACAAAAAGGTACGGCCAAACTTCCAGGAAACATTCATCACACACAAATAAAGATGTTATGAGGACATGTGTCCGGAAACGCTTAATTTCCATGTTAGAGCTCATTTTAGTTTCTTCAGTATGTTCTTCCACCTACGCTCGATGGAGCACGTTATCATGATTTCATACGAGATACTCTACCTGAGCTGCTAGAACATGTGCCTTTACAAGTACGACACAACATGTGGTTCATGTACGATGGAGCTCCTTCAGTCGAAGTGTTCGTACGCTTCTCAACAACAGATTCGGTGACCGATGGATTGATAGAGGCGGACCAATTCCATGGCCTCCACGCTCTCCTGACCTCAACCCTCTTGACTTTCATTTATGGGGGCATTTGAAAGCTCTTGTCTACGCAACCCCGGTACCAAAGGTAGAGACTCTTCGTGCTGGTATTGTGGACGGCTGTGATTCAATACGCCATTCTCCAGGGCTGCATCAGCGCATCAGGGATTCCATGCGACGGAGGGTGGATGCATGTATCCTCGCTAACGGAGGACATTTTGAACATTTCCTGTAACAAAGTGTTTGAAGTCACGCTGGTACGTTCTGTTGCTGTGTGTTTCCATTCCATGATTAATATGATTTGAAGAGAAGTAATAAAATGAGATCTAACATGGAAAGTAAGCGTTTCCGGACACATGTCCACATAACATATTTTCTTTCTTTGTGTGTGAGGAATGTTTCCTGAAAGTTTGGCCGTACCTTTTTGTAACACCCTGTATAAAGAAAAGGTGCAGGGAACCCCCGCCGCTGCAGAAGGGGCTTGGCGCGTGGGAAACGGTGGATTTGGCGATCAAGCTGAACGGTAAGAGAGAGCACATTACGCAGTCAGTGGCTAGCAGTTGTACAGTCAACACCTTAAGTGCCACGTGGGGCATTCGGAAGCCGATTTATGTTGAAATTGCCTCGGATGTGGTTCCGACTGTAATATAGTGCTCTTGTATTATGGAGTGTCTCTGAAATGATTAATACGTCGCCAAGAAGAAATCTAGAAAGTGCCTTAAATTGCAAGAGGTGAGGCCAGATAGCCGCCACTATTGCGGCACTGCTCCGACAACTTTAGGAAATCAGACATGTACCTTAGTATGGGCCAGTATATTTGTGTGTGTGTCTTCTTCAATAATAATTCAAGTGATAAAAATATGTGTATGAACTTTGAAAGTGTCCTGATCATAAAACCATTTTAGGGTTCTATCTTAAACGTGTTAAAGACCGAGTATCCTGTTTCTGAATAATGAATGATTTGTTTCTACTTTGAATGTGCCAAAGTTTCAGTGTTAGAGTGTATAAATGTTGCTAGTTAAGCCATCTGCTTCACAGGTAATGAAAAAGGCACATACTGATTTATAGGAAATTTGATTTTGCTTTGACTATTACCATGAACTAATTTCCGAAGTTTTATTTGAGAATAACATTTGAATAAATTGCTATATAGTATTGAAATACAAACAAATGCAAGTGGGATTAGAAATCCATATTAGTGTAATGCACTGTGTCTCCGAAATAGTTACAGAAGTTACCTCTACAGTAAATGACGGTTTATGGGCCCCCACTACATTCTTTTCCACTATGAGAAATTCAAACCAAAGATTTTTTTGTTGCTATTAAAAGAAAACTGTGACATTGCTAATAATGAAGGCATAATAAGTATAGAAGTAGGATTATTTAATTTCCTTTGTGGTATGTATGTGTTAACTGAAATACGAACTCTTTCCATGCCCAATTTCAATCCAGTGTGTCTTTAGTAACATCTTGATGTTAAATTAGTACTGAATTAATTAATGATTGCAATAGTAACTTTTATTACTATTAGTGAAGTATTATTTAGTTCTCTATGTTTGCTGATTTCTGTAAAAAGCTATCTACTGCTAACCACTACGTAGTTCTTTCGTTAGTTGTATTTATCCATTGCACTGTTTAAAAGTAGCATTAATGGAAGTCTCTTCAGCAATCCATGTTCATTTTTCTTTAAGCTTAACGTTTCAAAGTATTATGCCTAATTAGGCTGGCGACCGTTTAGTATTTCATTTACGTGAACTTTGTTACTTTCATTACTTACAAAATTAGTCTTTCAGCTTTCTGTTAACTGCCATAGTCACGAAATTCATGTTGGATACCCTCTGTCCATTAGGTAAACACACGGTCAGATTTCAGAATTCCTCCCAGAGGTTAACGTTAGTTGTGAGGGCGTTATACTTAGCGCTAACTTGCAGCATATACGTTATAAGTGGTTCGAAACGTGAAATGGGATGAACTATGTGGCGCAAAACCGTATATCAAGCAGCGGTTGACCGCCGAGTATCATCCATGCCTTCCTCCTCTGGATATTTACTGTGCTGCTGCAAATCTATCCATCACAACAGTGCACAATGATCTGCGCCCCATGTGAAATCAGGTGAGACATCCATTTATCTAGAGCACCCCACTGTTCAAAACTTCTTCGAGCTTCAGATGATGCTATCCATTGTGTTGGAAAGACTGAACAGATGGCTGCCTTGTGTTAAAGCTGTGTATAGAGACATTGCAGTGCATCTAAGTTTGAACAGTGAGCGTGTAGACGACTTCAAACAGTGGGAAGCTGTGTATAGAGACATTGCAGTGCATCTAAGTTTGAACAGTGAGCGTGTAGACGACTTCAAACAGTGGGTCAGTATGGTGCCGGCGAAAACTAATGTACTGCCAATAAGTTTGAGAGAAGTACTACATTCTGTGCTTACAAGAAGGCACTATTTTCTATATTCCGTACTGGCAACTTTGAACATGGCTGACGTTTGCAGCAACCTATAATATTAGTAATTTTCGCCTCACGAACATTAATATACGCTCAATAGTACACGCCTGATGGCCGAGAGTTATCAGACAATTGTAAAGTAAAAGAAATCTTTGCCGTTCTTGCGCGGTGCCTGTAAATCTCTATGTACATGTATCGATTAATGATATAAAAAAGAATTCTGTTGTTTCAAGACAAATGAGGCTTTTGGCGCCTCACCTTTTACTGTTTGTATTCCAATGAAGGCGGACGCGGACTTGCTGGGTTCCGCAACGGTATTTTATATTTTATGTGAAAATATTGAGTGAATATGCTAATTGTTACTTCTCCAATCAGAAAACATGTAGTTTATTGTAACTGATTACGAACAGACAGCATCAAGAGGACATTTTGACTGTTATGTATAAAGTATTTAACCACAATGGTCATCTATTGTAATTTAATATGAAAAGGTACGTAGCATTAAAAAAGTGTGTTAAAGATAAGTGTGCTTATTTTAGTAAATTAACCTTGATAATTTCCATCTCCTCATTTACTCAATTGATATTTATTTTGTGTTAGTTCATCACCAGAAATTACGATCACGCTGATGGGCCGAACGCAGCATGAGGCAGAAGGAACATTATCGTTTTCCTATTATTTCAGAACCAATTTTTTTTTAACTGTGTAGTGTTGCATTTCTTTTAAAGTCTATAAATCTTCTGGTCCCTTAGTGTTGTTCCAGGTATGACTACGTCGCGAATATAAAAACTCAAAGAAATGATAATGTTTCTGTTATTCAGGTATTTAATGCTCAACGTATGTTATTATAATAGTGTAATCAATGCCTGATTCTGTTGCCAAGTGGCCCACCAAAATATTCACTTTTTCGACATTTTTTAAAAAAATATATAAAATAACCATTCTTATTTTTTTACCCCCCCCCCCCCCCCCCCAAGAGCAAGGCTACACGCGCTACAAACCGTATACACAAATTTGGAAAATATGTAAAAATCTACCAACCCGTTGCATAATATATCTTGACCAGGTTTCGTCACCTCTAAGGGTGACTTCATCAGAAGGTAAGGTAATTACATGAAGAACATATCGTCAAAGATGTACAGTGATTTAAGAGCTGAGTTTCTCAAGTCATACATTAAAATATGAGACAATGTTCTTCAAAAAGCCAAACATTAATACATAAGTAACACCGGTGTGGTGTGAGGAGACTGACTGTGTGGCAACTAGTCAAGGAGACTGACTGTGTGGCAACTAGTCACGCTGCCAAGTAAGTACTTGTACGATTTACTTGGCAGCGTGACTAGTTGCCACACAGTACTGGATTCCAGTTCTAAGTAATTCCAGTAAATGGTTTACTTCAATTTCTCCTTTTGTCCCGCCTATGTATATACAGACCCAGTTGTGTAGATAGTACATGAAAAAGAACACATTGTATATTACAAACATATACAAACAGGTAAATACATACAGTAATTCAAGCCCTACGTTGGGCGCCATTTTATTAATTATTTTTAAATTTTTTTTATAGTGATCGTATCTCTATATCAGTAAGTGGAATAATGTGAATTGGGTTATTTTAGATACTCTTTACTATCAATGTATCTTTTTTATTATTTACGATTCAGAGTGAAGCGTCTAAATGTATGCCACATAACTACGTATGTCAGAATTACAAATAGAATTTTTATCTCAGGGATTTCTCACAGATGAAAAGCATGAGAAATTAACTGTCGTGGAGTCGCGTTGTGAATATTGTGTGCAACTGTTAATAATTTCTTGTTCTTTCTCTTTAATTCTTCAAAAGCTTTTAATAAAACATAGACCGAGAAGTAGCTTAAAGAATTCACTGAACTTTAGTCCTAGTTGCATTTCTTAATATTTCTAAAACAATTGTAATTGCTATACTTGAAATTTATTCGCAGAGAACGTATATGTCGTACTTGCAACCATATCTCGTGCAGGAAGCTATAAAACAATTTTTTTTATTAGCTGTGGCAGCTTAATGGCTGCTAACAATACTGGCAATCTCGCAGCGCTTAACTCGAATCAGATTCCTGAAAACTTATGAAATTGTTTTGCTTTGGGAGGAGGCATGGACTATATACTTAAGTAAAAACAATTTTACACTAGATAACATGTAACTAGCATAAAGTTATTACAATAGTTTACACTTACGCAGGCAATGACCGACCGTGCGTGCTAATCAGACCAGAGTACAAGAGAGAGTGTCACAGTTATTATCTGTGAATTACATTGTGCTGTAAAGCGTTAAATAATGCCCTTTGCGTCAAAGAATATACATTTTTTTTATATATAGATTCACTGCCGCATTTTCTCGACAACTTAATTGCAGAATATCTTTTTCCATTTTATTGTCATTAGTAGTTATTAATTTTTATTTAAACCAATAGTTTTTTATTAATTGACATTCCCAGGAGCACACGGTACAAAATCCTACCAGATAGGACGCTTACAAAAACAAATCTGCTTCAGTTTGTTACGAAGAAATTCAACATTACGAGGTATGTTTATGCGGAATACATTATCGAAGACTGTGTGAAAATCAGGACAATGTGTCATTATGAGTCTAGATGTAGAGGAGGACTTGGAACGGGGTAGCATATGCCAAAAAAAGAAATACAGCAGAGTCCCGCTAATCCGAACTCCGGTAATCCGAACGTTCGCTGTACATACACACTATTTTAATTTACACAGTACAGTAAACATGTATTAGAAAAATTGAGAAGAAAACATTAGATTTAAACAATGCATAACAATGAAAGATGTCAAACCTACTAAAATACAGCGGACATTTTATCCCTACTTTTTAGATGACAAAGTCATTGTTTTTGGCGTAATGAAGACAGTCTGTTATATGACGCATAGTTGCACCATCGTATCCCTACTTTTTAGATGACAAAGTCATTGTTTTTGGCGTAATGAAGACAGTCTGTTATATGACGCATAGTTGCACCATCGTCTCATAAACATCAAATCAGCAAGTGTAGCAGTGGACCATTGCTCCAAATAACGTAGCGCGAGATCAAAGGCTTCTGCAGCGTCGCTGTGTGGCACCAGCTCTCCATTGTCACTTTCAGGCTCATTGTCACTTCCGTCACAGCAGTCCACTTCTTCATGGTCTTGGGTCACAGCAGCAACTATATCAGCGTCATGAGGGTTCTCCACGCATGCCCCATCCCCTGCCATCCACTCATCTTCGTCTCCTTCACTACCTTCTTCACATCCAGCAAATGTCTGTATCGTTTGTAATAGATTTTCCTATTCATTTTCAATTAGACTGTCCAGAAATTCAAGAGATATTCACAGTTTTCTCCACGATTTTCTCAGAGTATTTTCTGAAATATTCTGCCATGCCTCAGCGGCCCAATAAACAACATCCTTCACATTGGTCTTTTTATTTTGCCCACAAAGGAATGCTATCACCTTGCGTCAGCATTCTTAAAAATTGTTTTCTGTAAATCAGTTTCAATGTTGCGGTACACCCTGGTCCATCAGCTGTAGAAGTAGTGTAACATTCGGCAGCAAAAACTTCGCCACAATTTCTCCATCACATAATTCCTCAGTTCTGGGGCGAGATGGCGCGTTATCAATCGAAATGATTGCACGAGGAGACAAATGATTCTCGTTTGAAAACCGTCGAACAGTGGGAACAAACTGGCCGTGAAACCATTCTGTAAACAGCTTACCGTACAGTCATGCTTTTTTCTGGTTGCGGACAGGGACTTCATGTTGTGATTACCAGCAGCGTTGCTGCACGATAATGAAGTCACACGGTCTTTGCACATTTTAAAACCAGGAGCATGGTCTTCTGCTTTTCTTTTTGTTGGCAATGCCCTAAAAATAAGGCCATTCTCGTCATCGTTATAAATTTGTTGGGAAGAATACTTCCCTCTCTTATCATTCTTTCAAACTGACCCAAGTATCATGGTCGGAAGGAAGCTGCTCTCCAGTATTTGTTAACTGACGGGTTCCATGACGTTTTTTGAATCTGTTCAACCCGTACTCACACTAAAAGACTCATCACCATTCATTAACTTGTTCAGGTAAACAGCCTTCTCCTGAACCAGTGCTCCACACAAAAGAGTTCCCGTTTCTCTTTCCTGCGTAAACCAAAGGAAAAGAGCTTCATCCACTTTATCGTACAGGGACTGTTTACAAGTCTGACGAATTTCGAGTGTTTTCCCCGAAGACGTTGCACAGGGCTATTCAAGCTGCACTCGGTTGTTCTTGTAATCACAAATGGTTGCTTTACCAACACCCAGTTCCGTTGTCAGTTGAGATACATTCCCTCCATTGTCTGTCGAATACCATACAACTGTTGCGTGTGCCAGCGATCGATAACTAAAATAACCAAGTGCTTTGCGAGCCAACTGGCAGTGTACTGACCTGAGACACTACAAAGGTCTCAACAATGCACGACAATAAGGGCAGGGAGTGAGTGTGAGCCATTGTTACCAGATTTGTTACGATTATCTGCTTGGTATACCTCGTTCTAGAAACTCGTCACCGTAATTCCGGCTAATCCGAAAAAATCGGTAATCCAAATAAGGTCCGGTCCCAATTAGTTCGGATTAACGGTACTCTACCGTACAAATAACGTCTACTGTTTCGTCTCATTTGGAGGCCTGGGAACCCCAGATAAATGACGACACTTCACAGGCAGAAGACATGAGTTCCATAATTTTCGACGCTATCAAAACTTTAATACATTCCTCTGTGCTTATCTAATATCATGTTCCTCCTGATGTTTACGCACTGGCAGACCCATATAGGACCACTAGGCACAGGCCTAGGGGCGCCGTTTTTTGCTCTGTAATCATTTTGAGCTTTTACGTTTTAAAATAACTGCACTTACAAACGACAAAAGTTTTTAATATTGTTAAACAACTTGCTATCTTAAATAAGTCTTAAGAACTAAATTCGACGACATAAGCTTGAAAATATACATAGTTTACTTGGTGACTGAATGGAAATTTAACATTGGGTCTCTGTCTGGTATCATTTTCATGATTGTTCGAAATATTTTGAAGTAAGCTGTCAGGACGGCTATATACAATACAATGTATGAAACGTTATTATTCCGAAAATGTTGTCGTCTTCTACTTAAACCGACCATTCTTTCCCCCCGAATACCGGGACCCCTGAAAAACTGTGATAAACTAATCAGCACTTTCTTAAATACTGTAACAGGTGTTGGTCTCAGTGTGTAAAACCTGACTCTACATAAATTTCTTGTAGAAATTACGGGCAGTATCAAATCAACCCTCCATTACTGTAATTAATATGAAAGCTCTATGGTCTTCAATATCTGAGCTTTGATTTAATGACACCTGTTTAACAAAACATGTTGATACTAGGAATGTTTCACAATTTTAAACATATGTTTATACGAAAAGAACATAAGCAGAACATCTAATAATGTGTAAAATACACTTCACAACAGTTTAAAATTTTATTTATTTATTTACTTAGTTATTTTTTGGGAAGAAAAGAGAAGAAGAAACCAACTTTCGTTTGTCTCATTTATTGTGCTGCAGTAGTCCTCTTCTCTGCCCACAGAAACCGCTAAAATGCTGTAAGAATAAGTGGGATAAGAGTCGATCCAGGACACCTCACTGCAAGAAACTGCAAAAATTATTTGTTTTTTAAATTAGAACGACAGTGTCAAGAATATTCAGAACATATTTGCGTTCCAGCTAAAATTCCAGCGACACGGGAAGCAGAAGTATGGCGAAATAAAACAGTAAAAAAATTATTAATAATAATAATATTTTAATTTTGAGTTTTTTTGTTGAGATAAAATAACTAGTTTTTTGAAAGTCGTTTTTTATGGACTGTATTGACCAGCTTGAATGCGGACAAATTCAGTGCTGCGTGAAATTTTCCTGTAATATAATTTACAATTCCGATTAATAATATGTTTGAATTCTGTCATTGTTGATTTATTCAGAGTTCTCTCCTTAAACGTAGAATTAGTCCTTCTGCCACAGTATTAATTCGTTAGTCGCCATCGATGTTCTTCTCTTTGTTGACTGTGCGTATCTTCCTAAGTCCTTTACGAAGACAGTGGAAACAAAGAAATACAATGCTACGTCGATATAAACAATTCTCATGGAACTTGGACCCTTTTCACTATTTTTTATTCACAAGACAATAAGACTTGCTATGTTCGTCGCACAAATCACAAGTACTAACAAGATGGCTGCCTTTCAGTACACACCAAAAATTACGTCCATGCCACACAAAGTAACAAGCGTGAGTGTATCTTAACTCCTTCTTGGAGACATAACGTTAGCGACAGCCCCGGACAGTGCACACCCATGGTCTGCCGCATGTTCGAACATCAGAGTTGTTCATATCACAGATATGTCAGTCACAACAAGGGAGAAAATCAGATTTTTTGATATACTGCAGATGAAATCTCATGAAATAAAAAAGACTGTGTGGATACCATTTTTATTTTTCTTTCTTATTGATGATTTTTCGACTCTCATATTGAATGTACATATTTCTAATTCTTTTCACAATGGTGCCGGAAAAACTATATTTCGTACTAACTACTGATTTTCTCCCTTATTGTGAATGGCATATCTGTGATACGAACCACTTTGATGTTGGAACATCTCTTGGTTGGAGTGGCAGGGGTAGGTGTGGAGGGGGGTAAATGGGCGGGGCTTGTGCAAATGTCCGGGGCTGTCGCTAACGTTTCCTTTCTTTGAGTATGAAAACAAAAGTCAATCAGGTATTGACATCACAAAGATTAATTTTTACATTCTTCTTACTATATTCTTAGGCGCAGCATTTAAAGTGTGGTATCACTATGTGTCGTATAGTGTCATTACAACTGCCCCCTATTGTGTACTGTCACGAGAAAATTTTATTCGGTTGACAGGATATAGTAGTCGACCTTGCAATTGATATTTTCGGGGGTCTTTTATTTCCAAACTTCATTTTCACTGTCTCATTTTCATGGTACTGTTAATTCTTTCGTATTACAGAGTGTGTGTCATACTGATGATAATCTTTTCAAACCTTAATCCTAATACACAAACTTTTGATCTATACTGAGAAAACAACATCATATAGTAAAGTTTATACAATAAAATATACAAAGAATGCAACGTTATTTACAAATATTTCTTTCCTCCTCAGAGGTGAAAATTAAGTCCGTGTATTGCTTTCCGTTTTCTGGGACGGCTAGCTTTCTTCGCTGGCCCCATTATTGAATATGGCGGGCGATATGCGCGCCTGATTGTTTAGTCGTCCGTTAGTGGGCGACGCTTTCTGAATGCGCGCTAGTGTAGTAAATCTCCAGCGTGCCGGTATCGTCTAGACTTCCGAACCTCAGTATGCGTGTGCTTTTTGTAGCTCCCTCCAGTACTTTGACCGGATACGTCGAGGTACATTTATTCCTCGAAGAACACACCACACTATGAGCGAGGCGGAGGACGGTAACGTCGATGCAGAAGCAGGTAAGAAGTGTACCATGTCAAACTTGTTTGGCATTGTCCTCTCTCATTGTATCGCCATGGTCGTTTGACGATACAAGCTTCACTTTTCGATGTCACTTGTTTAGACTCGCTGACACTTGCAACGTAGCAGTATTTTGCACAATTTTGATTTCTACACACCACTTTGATTGTGAATATTGCGATCGACACTTCATTTTCACTATACTTTTCCTTCACATAAGCACTTTTTACATTTTGTACCGAGATTCATTCCCCTCGATACTTCTGGTCAGTGCACACAAACAAGTATTCACAAAATTGAAAGCCACGAGACTTGGCATGAAATACAAAATACATCACATTCAATGGAGTAACATATAACGCTTACAATACATTGTTTACATTAATTACAGGAAAAATTATCGACGAAAATTGCAAAATTTTTAACCACTCATAGTTGCGATTTTGTCTTGTATTTTACTGACACACACATTTTGCCATTAATTAGTTGGAAGAAACGAGTCCTTTGTTTTCATTCTGGAACTCGTGTGTAAGTTTAAGGTTTACCTCACGTTACGTATTCTTCATACACAACGATATGCATCAGCGGTCAAGAGAGGACATCGGAAGCCGCTCCACTAAATCTTGGGAAGGGAAATATCTAGCTTCTACTTAGGATCATGGCAACGACTACGTGTATTCTACTGTTTCTACGTATAAAATGTGAAAAATACATGAAAGAATCATTTGTATGTAGCTTAACCCTAATATGTACAGTGTTTCGCGCTTGAGCACGCTCTGGTGTGAGTGTAAATCATTCTTCCTAATAAAATTTCATACACTATCATGAATATTTAAATATAAAAACTATGTACAGTATGTCATAATATTGGCACGTCCTTTTGTGCGTGTTTCATCTTCACTTCTGCAAGTTTATAGGCGTCTTACCTTATCATAAAAAAAATCTAAACATTTTAAGGCATCGGTGTGCTGAAAATCCATGTACACGAATAATCCGACTTTCATAACTCTAATCCAGCATACAATTCTGTGTGACGGTTTTTGTTTATAGTTCATAAGCGTTTCCTTTCGTTTACAGGTCGTCAATCACATTACTTACCTGCTTCTCGTCTAGTGGCGCTATCAATCTTATCCTTTGTGACTGTAAATCGTGATACGTATGAAAGACATAATTTTGACATGATTTATCATTTCATGTTTCAAGTGTGTAAAGTAATTCATAACTTCTTATGCATACGTGAGTGAAGTATCGCTAATGTTGCACCGTGTATCAGGTTTTTCGTATTTTATCGTAAACTCCGTAGAGTCTTACGGTTTTAATTACGTTGTTTCTTGATGTTAGGTATACATGCTTATAAGAGGTTGTCTTAAAACAGGCTCATCCAAGAATTGCGCCCGGCAGACGCGCCCGCGCTCCGCGGGCGCTAGACAGTGTAGTTCAGCTCCCCGTCCACGACAAGAGAGAGAGAGAGAGAGAGAGAGAGAGAGAGAGCTGCAGAGCGAGTGAGACCGCACAGCACTGCTCTGCGCTGGACTGGACTGTCCCGCAGTCAGATCTAACGTAAACAAAATATTCTATTTTAGAATTAATTTTATGTGAGGGATATAGAGTCTGATTCTGTTAGTAGTTACTAGTAAATATTTTTTTTTATATACTTAGTGCTACAATTTCTGTATTCCTTTTCAGAGTTTAGAAATCGGATCCTTAGTTTGCTGTTTTGTACGTAATAATTTTAACTGACCAAGTTTGAAAACTTATTAAAATAGAATTAAGGTTATAAAGCTCTTTCATTCTTACAGTCAACATTGTTAAAAAAGACAATTAACATTGTACACGTTTTCCTTTTTCAAGGAAACAATTGTATTTTAATACACTTCTATGTTGTGAAGGTTTCGTACATGTACACTGCGTCTTTCCCATATTCATACATACTTACATTCATGCACATAAAAAAACATCTACCACTATAATGTACACTTTGTTGGTGTGGTCCTTAGTCGGTACCCTGCACCATCCCCTCAGTATTACAAAAGATTTCAGGGTGTGCTGTGCATCGTCCCCTCATGCTAATAATACTTACAACTAAATATTTCTTCATACATACATAACTGTCTTACGATCCGTTAATGTGCAATCATTCCATATTTTCCTCCTCTACACTTTAGCTTTCGTACATGTACCCTCGTGTATAGCTTATATATTCTACATTGTTGTGTTTGCCGAGTGCTTTAGGTGGTTCCTAACGTTAATATGTTTCTCTCTCTATAAAGCGTAGATATTTGTTTTGAGAGCGATTCACGTTCATTACTCCTGTTGCATAGATCTGTTTATTATTTTCCTATTTTAAAGCTTCTGTCATTCGCTTCCTCAGTCACAAAAATTCACTCGTTTATCTTGTTTATTCTGAAAATCGCTCGCTACTGTGTAATGTAAATGTATGCGTTATGTCTTTGCTTTCCTCTTTGCTGCTAGCTTTTCCCTATATGTAATTGTGTGTTGTTCCCGAGTACATAGCCTTCTTCCCGTAATAAATCTGCATTATTTATTTATTTTTTCTATTGTGCTATTTTCTTTCTCCTTCCGTACAGCTAGTCTCACCTCTAAGATTTTACTCAATAAAATGTAATATTACAATACCGTCCAAGACCAGTATGTACTTGTATCTTCACTTAATACTACGTAGTACCATCTTATAACTAAACTTTCTAAGCTACTATTTACAAGACTTGTGTACCCTTTTCTTTCTTGTTTTTGAATAACTTTTCGTCACTGTGTCTCATAGTAAGCGTAGTGTCAGAACTTGTAAAAGTTCCGCGCATGTGCGTTAATGTACCATGCACGACTGGACTGCAGGCGCGGGGAAAACTCCGTTGGTGAATATTACTCGTCATAGCCGCCATCGCGCAATATGGGTCACGTGTCGTCTGGACTCGATCGCGCATCCGCCTTCTCGCTTTGTATACTCTCAGCTGACCAAACAACAGGGGAGACGGAAGATTTCTCACCGGATTGGTGTTTGTAGCGCGGCCAGTGCTCTAACCTTGTCATACCGCTATTACGAACGCATTAACTGAGCATTGCATTGCTACTTTGACCTTTGACGCACGGTTGCTCGTTTCAAGCACACAAACTAATCCTTGCTCAAAATTTATTATTGTTCCTCAATCTTAAATAAGTTAGACTGCAAAAGTACCGTATGTTTTTTTGTTTTTTGTTTCTTTTTTTGTTTGTTTTTTTTTTCTAACATTCACAGTAACACAGGTCTCATTAGGTGTGGTTAGCAAATCATTTTAAACATAGCATATGCCCCCAGTTAGTTACTAATTTCGATGTTCACCCGAAACTTAAGTTATGTTTTATGTGTAACTGCATCATTTTCACTATCTTTTTCAGTGTATTTTTTAAACTACGAACATCGGACTTAGAATACTTATTCCGTGTTCGCAAGTTTCTTATGATAATGACAGGAATTTTACTAAGTGATCCAAGGATGTATAATTTCAATTTTAACAACTCATAACCTTAATGGAAAAATTCCTTCGTATCCTTGTGAGGGCATAACCCTTTCACCTTGCCCGTTCCTGCGTTACCTAACACGTAACATCCTGGGTGAGGTTTGTCTATTATAATGAAAGGGCCAGCATGCAACTGCCACTTTTTGTTTAATGCCTTAATTTTAGAGGATTTTGGGTGGGTATGTAATAGTACTTCCTGTCCAGTGTTAAATTCTGTAACCTTTCTTATCTTTTTGTTGAACTATTTTCTCCTTGAAACTTCCTGGCAGATTAAAATTGTGTGCCGGATCGAGACTCCAAATAGGGACCTTTGCCTTTCACGGGCAAGTGCTCTAACAACTGAGCTACCCAAGCACGACTCACGCCCCGTCCTCACAGCTTTACTTCCGCCAGTGCCTCGTCTCCTACCTTCCAAACTTTACAGAAGCTCTCCTGCGAACCATGCAGGACTAACACTCGAGACCTTTGCCTTTCGCGGGCAAGTGCTCTACCAACTGAGCTACCCAAGCCTTTGGCAAAGGTCCCGAGTTCGAGTCTCGGTCCGGCACACAGTTTTAATCTGCCAGGAAGTGTCATATCAGCACACAGTCCGCTGCAAAGTGAAAATCTCATTCTGGAAACATCTCCCAGGCTGTGGCTAAGCCATGTCTCCGCAATATCCTTTCTTTCAGGAGTGCTAGTCCTGTATGGTTCGCAGGAGAGCTTCTGTGAAGTTTGAAAGGTAGGAGACGAGGTACTGGCGGAAGTAGAGCTGTGAGGACGGGGCATGAGTCGTGCTTGGGTAGCTCAGTTGGTAGAGCACTTGCCCGCGAAAGGCAAAGGTCTGAAGTTCGAGTCTCGGTCCAGCACACAGTTTTAATCTGCTAGGAAGTTTCATATCAACGCACACTCCGCTGCAGAGTGAAAATCTCATTCTGGTATTTTCTCCTTATTTCTACTTGTTCCCCCATATGTAGTTAACTTGATGACTATTTCATCTAGTGTTATTTCTTTTGTGCCTAATTTAGGTAAAGGTTTAGCCCATACGTCATGTTCTGTGCCTTGAAACATTAACTTTGTAGGTGTATAATCTGTGGAAGTATGAATTAAATTATTTACAATATGTTGAAATGGTGCTAGATATTCTACCCATTTTGTCTGTTTATTTGGTGTATAAGTTCTTATAAAGTGATTAAATTCTTTAAAATTTCTCTCATTCGGGCTCGATTCTGGGTGAAATTTGGATACTAACATATGTTTTGAGATTCGAGAAATGTTTTCCATTTATTACTAGTGAAGCTTGTTGCATTATCAGTTAATATAATTTTCGGTTTTCCAACTAGTGGAATGTAACCTTCCGTCATGCATTTGATTATTGATCCCGACATTACTGCTTTTATAGCATACATTTTTAAGTACTTTGTAAAGACATCGTAAAAATCAATCACATATTTAACTCCTCCCCTGCCTGTGGATATGGTCCTGCTGCGTCCACAGTAACTAGTTCTCTTGGTCTAGTTGGAATGATGGGGTGTAGTACATCCAAACAAGATCTGTTAAGATGTTTAACTTTCTGACATATTGTACACTTTTTATAACAGGTCTAGAAAAGAAATGTAAAGTAAAAAACCGCCTTTTTCAAGGTACTAAACCATTCTATATTGGACTGCAAATTGCAGGTGATGAAACTGAAAAAAAAATGATAATGTTCAGAGTGAAGTGAAATATGTGACATTTATTGTAAGAAATAGAGTTTATATGACATTTTGTAAGAGGGAAGGTAATGTAACGTTCTGAATAAACGTATTTGTTTGCAGCTAATGTCTGCATTGGAATTTTTTTATGCCAACTGGGACCATATCCGAAATTACCCAGACGATCTACGCCTCGCCTTCCTTGTTCCCAATAATTAGCAGAGGATTGACGAACTTGCTGTTACTTTTTATGGCAACAGGATTAATTATTCTGCAGCTGATATTATGGTGGAAGACCTGTGGTACTGTAAGCATAATTTGGATGATTTAGTGCGCCAGTTTAGGGACGCTTATAGAGAATATATATTTATGCCAAACAGTATAAGGTGTGCAAGCAGGTACTTTGATTTTAGGCAAGGTCGTTATAGGCCACTGTGGTACAATTATCAGAACCTCAATGAAATAACCTCAGAAGTCATACCCCAGATGCACAGCCTTTACAGATAGCTTCAGGTACATGAATATGTCACTCACTTCACCAAAAGAAATAACTTTACATAATAAAATCTTTAAAAACAAAGCATTCTAGTGGTTATGATGAAATATCAACAAAGTTTTTAAGGCATGTTCTTGTGAGTTTAGTACAATTTTAAGTTACATGTGTAACCAGTCAATTATAACTGGGACATTTCCTGACTGGCTAAAATATGCAGATGTTAAGCCTCTATTCAAGAAGGGGGATAAAGAGATACCATCAAACTACATACCGATTTCACTTTTGCCAGCATTCTCAAAAATTTTAGAAAAAGTAATGCACAGTTCAACCATCTGACCACAAATAACATATTATCAAGAACACAGTTTGGATTTCTGAAGGGTTCTGATATTGAGACGACTATTTACACCTACAGTGAAAATGTACTTAATTCATTAAATAAAAAGTTACAAGCAGCAGATATTTTCTGTGATTTGTCAAAGGCATTCGATTGTGTGAACCGCAACATCCTTTTAAATAAATTAGAATTCTATGTTGTCATGGGCAGTGCTGCAAAATGGTTCAAGTCATACCTCACTAACAGGAAACAAAGGGTGTCAGTGCAAGGGACTAGTGAATTAAGTCACCAGTCATCATCAGAATGGGAAGAAATTACATGTGGTATCCCACAAGGATCCATCTCAGGGCCATTGCTTTTTCTTGTGTTCATTAATTATCCCTCATCAGTTACACTGCCAGAAGCTGAGGTTCGTTTTGTTTGCAAATGACACAAGTATTACAATAAGTAGTATGTCGAGTGTAGTTATAGAAAGATCTGCTAGTAATATTTTCATGGATATTAATAAATGGTTTAAAGCCAACTCATTGACATTAAACTTCAAAAAGACTCACTATATGCAATTCAGAACCTGTAAGAGGTTTCCACCCAGCATATGCGTAAAGTATGAAGAAGAGCAGATAGAAGAGGTTGACAGTCTTAAATTCTGGGATTACAACTTGATAATAAAATCAGTTGGGAGGAGCACACCACAGAACTGCAGAAACATCTTAACAAATCCGTATTTGCAATTCGAGTGTTAGCAGACATAGGCGACATAAAAATGAAAAAGCTTGCGTACTTTGCCTACTTTCATTCCATAATGTCATATGGTATAATATTTTGGGCTAACTCTTCAAGTCAAACAAAAGTTTTCAGAGTCCAAAAGCATGTAATACATATTATTTGTGGAGTAAATTTACGGACGTCCTGTAGAAACCTCTTCAAAGAACTGGTTCGACTAACTACAGCCTCTCAGTATATATTTACTCCTTAATGAAATTTGTCCTAAATAATATATCTCTTTTTCCAACAAATATCTCAGTTCATACTTACAATACCAGGAACAAAAATGATCTGTACAAGGACTTAAAAGCACTTACTTTAGTTCAAAACGGGGTCCACTACTCAGGAACACTCATCTTCAATAATTTGCCAGCAAAAATAAAAGATTTAGTTACAAATAAAGATCAGTTTAAAAAGAGCCTGAAGGACTTACTACTGGCCAACTCCTTCTACTACATTGACGAATTTTTTAATAGAAACAAATGATGTGTTGTATATATTCATACTATTAGTATTATTATTTCAACTTGAAAAAAAAAAATATTGACATGTTCCACATGCACGAGGATCTCCTCAGCACGGATCTATGGAACGAAAAAATAATCTAATCTAATGTCTGAGATTTGGGTAGTAGCAACATGTTGATATTTTTGTCGTACATTTCGATACCCCATAGTGTCCCCATATTCTATGTGTGTGTCTTATCAAATTGTCTTTGCATTCTTCCGGTATGCATACACACCAGGTGTTGGATTGTGGATTGCACCTGTAGAAAGGAACATCGTTTGCAAGTGTGCAATATTGTTTCAATGTACCAGTGTCATCTGCCTGTAGTTTTTGTATAACTTGTCTCCATCTATTGTCTCCCTTTTGTAGTTTGCTCATTTCTTTACACATCTTTCTGTAATATGGTTGAAATGTGCCATCATGCATCAGAAAAACTCTAAAATCGGAAGTCTGCTCGATCAATTCACTGAATTCGCTCAAGCCTTGTGGCAAGCGCGATAATGCGTCGGCAGTTACATTTTGTTCAACCTTGATATAAACTATAAAAATATCTCGAAACCAATTCCTGGAGGAATAAATACCAACGTGCTACCTGTTTGTGCAGCAATATGCATGTGAGTAAAAACTATAATGCATGGTCACAAAACACTCGTGTATAGTACTGAAACTTGAGGAAAGTCCACACCACAGCTAACGCTTCAAGTTTAGTTGCCGAATAGGTTCTTTTACATTCCTTTAAAGTAACTGGCAAAACTAATTATGTTTACGTTCTCCATTATCATTTACTAATTGGAACAGACAAGAGCCTAATCCCTGACATGAGGCCTCTGTGCTCAAACAAAAGTTGTAGTTCATGTCAGGATGCTTCAGAATGGATACATTTATGAGTGGCTGTTTGATTTTTCTGAAATATTCCTCACACTTTTCTGTCCACAACCATGTGTGGTCTTTCCTTAAAAGGTTGAATTGGGAATCACTATTCAGTAACTGTTTAGGCACAAATTTTCGAAAAAATGGCGCGGTCCCTAGAAAAGCTTTCTATTGTCTTCGAGTTTGGGGTGAGGGGAAATGTTGTATGGCATCAAGCTTTTTTGGATCTGGTAAAATTCCGTCTGGTGAAATAATGTGGTGTAAAAATTTTATTATTCGTACTTCTTAAAATTTGCTGTGACGTCATATTCTCGGATCTTTTGGAACACCTTGTGTACCAATTTTCCGTGTTCTTGCCAGGTCTCCATGGCTATCAATAGATCGTCTACATACAACGTCACTTTGCTAATCAGTTCTGGACCCAGTACTCTGTCTAAAGCCTCTATAGACACCCCAGCACTCACACTGAGTCGAAATGGCAGTACTTGGCACTGAAAGCTTCTGCCAGCATGAATGAACTCAGTATATTTTCTGCTATCACTACGTAGAGCTATTTGCCAATTCGAAACCTTCATGTCAAAGGATGTTAAATACCTCACTCCATGGAATTTAAGCAATTGCTCATCTAAGTTTTCCGGCCTAGTGCGTATTTGTGTGATGATCTTATTAATTTCCCTCGCATCAAGTACTAATCTGACTTATTTGTCCGATTTGCTAACAGCCAGTATGGGACTGCAGTATGGTGAATGCGAAGGTACTATCACAAAAAAATAGTTCAAATGGCTCTGAGCACTACTTAAACCTAACTAACCTAAGGACATCACACACATCCATGTCCGAGACAAGATTCGAACCTGCCACCGTAGCAGTTGCGCAGTCCCACACTGAAGCGCCTAGAACCCCAGGGCCACACCGCTCAGCCACTTTGGCCGACTGGTACTATCACCTTCCACAGAACCATCCTATCTATCTCCTTGCGAACAGCTTCCTTCTTTGCCCAGGGTACCACATAGGATTTATGGCAGTACGTTTTATGTAAGTAGACTTCCATTTTGTATTCGTAATTTTTTATTATTGTCAGCTGTTTTCTAAAAATGTCTGCTATTTCATTTTCTGAAAGACAAGTGGATTTTCCTACCTTCTCATGGGCGGCCTGTTCATTAATTACTTCTGTGTCTAATTGTTCTTGGAAAGGAATACCTATCAATAACACTTGTGGGTAAATTACTTTTACTTCAGCTTGTTCCTGTAATTGACCATTCTGCTCTATTGTTGACTTTACGAGATTGATCTTCACATTACGACTGTCCACTCGGAAATAGCGAAGTCCACTGCCTATGTCGAAGTTTACTTTATACTGTCTGAAAACCTCCATACCTAAAACAGAATTGATGATTAACTTGTCAGCGATTAAGAATGTGCAGTTTATCGTGACATCGCTAATGGTAACAGGTATTTGCATCTGCCACTTAATTCTTTTTGACTTGCTCCCTGTAGCTGTCAAGATTTTACAATTTTCCGTTGGCAACATTGGTCCTTTTAATGTTTTTACACTTCTTTAAATAAAGTGTTTGAAATAATATTTTTAGATGCATCGGTATCTAAAATTATGTCAGTATTTATGGTTCCTGTCCTTACTGTTACAACAGCCTGCACGAAGTTACTTACTTTGTTCGGTGCTTTTATCTCTTCTTCGCACAGATCTCCTACTGTAGCATCCTGATCACATCTTAAAAATTCAATTCAATCCAATTTATTAGCGTCCTTGTAGTACACCATCAAAATGACATAATACTTGTCAATAAACATTACAATTTAAAATATATGTACATGAAAATTTATAATTGAATTTACTTGTCACTTAACAAATTACAATTTGAATAGAACTACACGAACATGAACATAAAAATATACAAATAGGATAACAACGTACAAAAAAAAAAAGCTAGTGATTCTGACATCAAAGATTATTTCCATTCTTACATTAACATTGTTTCTCACTTTCATAGAAACAGCAAGTATTTAAATGTGAGCAATTACACATGTTTTTTATGTCTACATCTACATCTACATCTACATCCGTACTCCGCAAGCCACCTGACGGTGTGTGGCGGAGGGTACCCTGAGTACCTCTATCGGTTCTCCCTTCTATTCCAGTCTCGTATTGTACGTGGAAAGAAGGATTGTCGGTATGCTTCTGTGTGGGCTCTAATCTCTCTGATTTTATCCTCATGGTCTCTTCGCGAGATATACGTAGGAGGGAGCAATATACTGCTTGACTCTTCGGTGAAGGTATGTTCTCGAAACTTCAACAAAAGCCCGTACCCTGCTACTGAGCGTCTCTCCTGCAGAGTCTTCCACTGGAGTTTATCTATCATCTCCGTAACGCTTTCGCAATTACTAAATGATCCTGTAACGAAGCGCGCTGCTCTCCGTTGGATCTTCTCTATCTCTTCTATCAACCCTACCTGGTGCGGATCCCACACTGCTGAGCAGTATTCAAGCATTGGGCGAACAAGCGTACTGTAACCTACTTCCTTTGTTGTCGGATTGCATTTCCTTAGGATTCTTCCAATGAATCTCAGTCTGGCATCTGCTTTACCGACGATCAACTTTATATGATCATTCCATTTTAAATCACTCCTAATGCGTACTCCCAGATAATTTATGGAATTAACTGCTTCCAGTTGCTGACCTGCTATTTTGTAGCTAAATGATAAGGGACCTATCTTTCTATGTATTCGCATCACATTACACTTCGCTACATTGAGATTCAATTGCTATTCCGTGCACCATGCGTCAATTCGCTGCAGATCCTCCTGCATTTCAGTACAATTTTCCATTGTTGCAACCTCTCGATACACCACAGCATCATCTGCAAAAAGCCTCAGTGAACTTCCGATGTCATCCACCAGGTCATTTATGTATATTGTGAATAGCAACGGTCCTATGACACTCCCCTGCGGCACACCTGAAATCACTCTTACTTCGGAAGACTTCTCTCCATTGAGAATGACGTGCTGCGTTCTGTTATCTAGGAACTCCTCAATCCAATCACACAATTGATCTGATAGTCCGTATGCTCTTACTTTGTTCATTAAACGACTATGGGGAACTGTGTCAAACGCCTTGCGGAAGTCAAGAAACACGGCATCTACCTGTGAACCCGTGTCTAAGGCCCTCTGAGTCTCGTGGACGAATAGCGCGAGCTGGGTTTCACACGATCGTCTTTTTCGAAACCCATGCTGATTCCTACAGAGTAGATTTCTAGTCTCCAGAAAAGACATTATACTCGAACATAATACGTGTTCCAAAATTCTACAACTGATCGACGTTAGAGATATAGGTCTATAGTTCTGCACATCTGTTCGACGTCCCTTCTTGAGAACGGTGATGACCTGTGCCCTTTTCCAATCCTTTGGAACGCTACGCTATTCTAGAGACCTACGGTACACCGCTGCAAGAAGGGGGGCAAGTTCCTTCGCGTACTCTGTGTAAAATCGAACTGGTATCCCATCAGGACCAGCGGCCTTTCCTCTTTTGAGCGATTTTAATTGTTTCTCTATCCCTCTGTCGTCTACTTCGATATCTACCATTTTGTCAACTGTGCGACAATCTAGAGAAGGAAGCACAGTGCAGTCTTCCTCTGTGAAACAGCTTTGGAAGAAGACATTTAGTAATTCGGCCTTTAGTCTGTCATCCTCTGTTTCAGTACCATTTTGGTCACAGAGTGTCTGGACATTTTGTTTTGATCCACCTACCGCTTTGACATAGGACCAAAATTTCTTAGGATTTTCTGCCAAGTCAGTACATAGAACGTTACTTTCGAATTCATTGAAAGCCTCTCGCATAGCCCTCCTCACACTACATTTCGCTTCGCGTAATTTTTGTTTGTCTGCAAGGCTTTGGCTATGTTTATGTTTGCTGTGAAGTTCCCTTTGCTTCCGCAGCAGTTTTCTAACTCGGTTGTTGTACCACGGTGGCTCTTTTCCATCTCTTACGATCTTGCTTGGCACATACTCATCTAACGCATATTGTACCATGGTTTTGAACTTTGTCCACTGATCCTCAACACTATCTGCACTTGAGACAAAACTTTTGTGTTGAGCCGTCAGGTACTCTGTAATCTGCTTTTTGTCACTTTTGCTAAACAGAAAAATCTTCCTACCTTTTTTAATATTTCTATTTACGGCTGAAATCATCGACGCAGTAACCGCTTTATGATCGCTGATTCCCTGTTCTGCATTAACTGATTCAAATAGTTCGGGTCTGTTTGTCACCAGAAGGTCTAATATATTATCGCCACGAGTCGGTTTTCTGTTTAACTGCTCAAGGTAGTTTTCAGATAAAGCACTTAAAAATATTTCACTGGATTCTTTGTCCCTGCCACCCGTTATGAACGTTTGAGTCTCCCAGTCTATATCCGGCAAATTAAAATCTCCACCCAGAACTATAACATGGTGGGGAAATCTACTCGAAATATTTTCCAAATTATTCTTCAGGTGCTGAGCCACAACAGCAGGGAAATATTAACTGCGCTTTTATTGTCAACGATTCATAAACTCTTCAATACTGTAAAAATTATTGCTCAATAACATGTTTTTTAATTTTCTTTTAAATATGTGCAGTTTTGGTATTATTTTTAGTTCTATGCGGAGAGCACTGTAGAGGATTTTGGGTTGGTATAGTACACTTTTGTGATACATCGCTGTTTTATGAATTTCTCAGTGGAAATCATTCCTATTCCTTGTTTCGTAGTTATGAAATTCTCTGTTTAATGTAGAAAATTCCTCGTGTTCTTTTAAGATACGTATGCTTTCATATATATATATAAAGATGGTAGTGTCATGATTTTTAATTCTTTGAAGGCATGCACACAAGAGTCTCCAAATCCTATACCTTTTATTATCCTGACTGCCTTCTTTTGTAGTCTAAATGAATGTTTTGTTAGACTGATGTTCCCCCAAAACTGTACATCGTATGTCAATAAACTGTGCATGAATGAGAAATAAACACATAACACTGTTTTAATATTACATGAGCTTTTAAGCATTCTAAGTATATAACATGTTTGACTTAATTTTTTGTTCAATGATATAACATGCTTTTCCCATCTTTAGTGTTCATCAAACCATACTCCCAGGAATTTAGTGTATGATACTTGTTCAATCTTACACTTACCCAGTTCTATTTTAAGGTTAGTTTTTATTTTATTTGTAATATGTCTGAAGTTGATCCATGTTTTTTGGCATTCACAATGAGTCTGTTTTCATTAAACCATCTGCTTCATCTGTTGCTAATGCGACTTTTCCTGTAAGTCAGCTTCACTATTTGTTTTAACAAACAAAATTGTATCATTAGCAAACAGTACTGTCTCTTCTTCAGACAGTAGACTTGGTAGGTCATTGATAAATATTAAAAACAGTAATGGCCCTAATACAGATCCCGGGGGTACTCCGTACAAAACTCTCTCGAATCTTGATGAATATGTTCTATCTGCATGGCTTATCTCCACCTTCTGATACCTGTCTGACAGATATGATTCAAACCATTTGTGGGCAACTCCATGTATCCCATAGGCACATAACTTCCTAAGCAGTAACTTATGGTCTATGGCATCAAAGTCCTTTGATAAATCTAAAAACAATCCACAATTTAATTCCTTTCTATTTATGGAATTTAGAACAAGTTGCAAAAAATTGAAGATAGATGTTTCAGTGTAATGTGTGCATGTATGTGCCCCCTGTTGCCAAATCGGTTGGCCTGTGGGGGCTCATTGTGACCGATTGTTGTTTACCGGGGGAGGTAATGGCATTGCTTGACTACTGTCTGTTACATCTATGATATGTAGTGAGTGGTTATTCTGTCTCCAATTACTTTCTGGACCGCTGTGTGTAACATTTTCTTGCAGTTGCCTATCGCTATTTCTCCTGAGTTGATCATTTCTATTACTGAAGCATTGTAGTTTTCATTACCGGGCCGCCTTTTATCATGCAGGCCTGGCCAATAGTTCACACGATTCCTATCATTTTCATATCCTCGTGGACTGTAATCCGTATTATATCTTTGGTCATCACGTTGCTGTGGCGCCTAATTCCTTCAATTTCCATAATTCTGATCTCCATTGCTTGGCCTGGTTGCATATGGATGCCAAATTGAAGATCTGCTGGATGATGATCAATTTGGTTTTAGGAAATGTAAAGGCACCAGAGAGGCAGTTCTGACCTTGTGGTTGATAGTGGAAGCAGGGCTGAAGAAAAATCAAGAACCACTCATAGGTTTTTTCGACCTGGGAAAAGCATATGACAATGTAAAATGGTGCAAGATGTTCTAAATTCTTAGAAAAATAGAGGTAAGCTATAAGGAAAGATGGGTAATATATAATATGTACAAGAAAGATGAGAGAATAGTATGGCAGACCAAGAATGAAATGCATATATGAAAAGGGTGTAAGACAGGGATGTAGTCTTCTTCCTCATACTGCTCAATCTGTATGTCACAGAAACAATGATGGAAATATAAGAAAGGTTCAAGAATGAAATTAAAATTCAAGATGAAAATTTATCACTGTTAAGATTTACTGATGACATTGCTATCCACAGTGAAAGTGAAGAAGAACTACAGGATTTGTAGAATGGAATGAACAGTCTGATGAGTACTAATGACATTACTATTGTCAGAAACTTGGATGCATGAGCTGTTAAGCTAATTGTGTGAAAATTGTCGCATTTGACTGCTCTTGCAGTCTTGCGAATTGTGTGGATAATGTTCCTATGAGTCTGATGGTACATCATCAGTCTCTTACATTCTATACACCAACATTAATAATCATTTTGTTGCCACTTCCCCAACGATTTTAGAAATTCTGATGGAATTTTATCTATCCCTTCTGCCTTATTTGATTTGAAGTCTTCCAGCACTCTTATAAATTCTTATTCTAATGCTGGATGCCCATCTCTTCCCTATTGACTCCTGTTTCTTCCTCTATCATGTCCGGAGATAAGCACTCCCCCTCATAGAGTTCGTCATTGTACTCTTTTCACCTGTCTGCTCTCTCTTCTACATTTAAAAGGGAAATTTCCACTGCACTCTTAATGCCACTGCTCTTCCTTTTACTTTCAAAGAAGGTTGTTTTGACTTTTCTGTATGCTGAAACAGTCCTTCTGACAATCATTCTTTTTCTATTTCTTCACATTTTTCATATGGTCATTTCGCCTTAGATTTCCTGCACTTAATATTTATTTCATTTCCAAGTGACTTGTGTTTCTGCCATCCTGAATTTCCAGAAACATTTTTGTCCTTCCTTCTTTCATGGATCAGCTGAAATATTTCTTCCATTACCCATGGCTTCTTTGCTAATTGTACCTATATTTTTCTCTCCAACTTCTGTGTTTGCTCCTATTAGAGACACCCATTGTCCATTCCTCTTCAACTGAACTGCCTGTTGACTACTCATTATCATGCTATCTATATCCTCCAAAAATTCAAGCATATCTCTTCATTCCTTAGCACTTCCACGTCCCATTTTGTGCAATGATTCTTCCTCAATAGTTTCTTAAAGTTCAGCTTACTCTTCATCACTACTAAATTGTGATCTGAGTCTAAATCTGCCTCTGGGTACACCTCACAATCCAATATCTGATTTTGAAATCTCTGCCTGACCAGGATTTAATCTAACTGAAATCTTCCCATATCTCATAGTCTTTTCCAAGTAGACCTCCTTCTCTTGTGATTCTGGAATAGAGTAATCATTGTCACTAACAGATATTTATTGCAGTATTCAATTAGTTTTTCTCCTCTTTCATTTCTACTACCAGGTCCATATTCTCCCATAACCCTTTCTTCCAGTCTTTCCTCTACAATCGCATTCCGAACCCCCATAACTTTCATCTCCTTCATGTACTGAATTAGCTGTTCAGTATCCTCATATAATTTCTCTACCTCTTCATCTTCTGCTTGTGATGTTGGCATGTCATACTAGGGAACAAAAAAGTCACACTCCTAACTGATAGATCGCTTCATAAACCTCAATTGCTACTTGCTTAACACAACAATTGCATGACAAAACATACTAGACAAAAGATCAATTGTTCACAAGTGACAGGCACTACTTTCAAGTAGCATACTGTGCTATATTACTTTTCATTTGCTGAGGGGGTGTTCATGTGTACTGTGTGGCTGTTGATCGGTACCTACTTGTCGGCTGAAGTAGGAAAATCATAGTCATTGAAAGTGCTGCCAACCTTTGTATTCTAACACTAAGTGATGCTCATTGACTAGTTGTAGTAGTAGTAGTAGCTTTATTCATCCATAGATCTCTTTTTACAAGAATATAGGACATGTCAAAGTATTTACAAATTTACACTAAAAACAGAGACTCCAAGACCCACCAAGAGGGAAAGCGCCGGCAGACAGGCACAACGAACAAAACACACAAACACACACACAGAATTTCGAGCCCCCGCAACCGGCGGCCGCCTCATCAGGAGAGAGGGAAGGAAAAGGAAAGATGAAAGGATGTGGGCTTCAAGGGAGAGGGCAAGGAGCCACCCCAATCCCGGGAGCGGAAAGACCCACCCTAGGGGGAAGAAAGGATAGAAAATATGTCTGCTTGTGTCTGTGTATGTATGGATGGTTATGTGTGTGTGTGTGCGCGAGTATATGCCTATCCTTTTTTTCCCCCTAGGGTGGGTCTTTCCGCTCCCGGGATTGGGGTTGCTCCTTGCCCTCTCCCTTGAAGCTCACATCCTTTCGTCTTTCCTTTTCCTTCCCTCTTTCCTGACAAGGCAGCCGCCGGTTGCGGGGGCTCGAAGTTCTGTGTGTGTGTTCGTGTGTTTTGTTCGTTGTGCCTGTCTGCCGGCACTTTCCCGCTTGGTGGGTCTTGGAGTCTTTGTTTTTAGTGTATTTTTCCCATGTGGAAGTTTCTTTCTATTTTATTTACAAATTTAGATCAATTTAAAATAAGCTAATTCATATATACATATATTTACAGACTTCTAGTTAGAGACAATCATTAGATTTACTCCTGGTATACAGTACTTTTTTTACAAATAACTTATTAAATGATGTAATTCCACATTGTTCACACGTGTCTCACTATGTCACTGCACACACCACACTCACATTGTTTCATAAAACTTCACTCACCACACACACACACACACACACACACACACACACACACACACACACACACACACACACACACAGGTGATCTCTGGGCCATTTTCTGTACTACAACTTCCCTTTTGCTAGAGTCAGCATCCCTCCATAATGAGTAAGATGTTGAGCTCAGAAAGAGGAAGAGGTGTAGAGGTGTTAGTATTTTGCTGTGCACAGCTTGGGGGTAAGTATTTCTAGAAAGGAAAAAGAAAAGAAGGAAAACAAAAACATAAAGTGAAGGTGTTATGGGGAATGTTGGCTATTTTATAATCATTATTATTATTATTTATTTGTATAACATTTTTTATCAAACCCGTACTCTCTTTTAGCTAAGTAATCCTCCAAAGTATAAAATTTATTGCATAACAAGTACTTTTTATTTTTAGCTGCCTTTTTAAATAAGTGTATTTCTGCAATTTCTTTAATCTCTTTTGGTAATTCATTGAACAGTTTTATTCCTTGGTAGAAAATGCTGTTTTGAGTTTTATGTTTATTTTTTCTTGGTAAATGTAAGCTGAGTCTATCTTTTGTTGCATGGTCATGGACAGAGCTGTTTGTGCAGTAATTACCAATGTTATTTTTTATGTGTACAACTGCCTGGTAAATGTATTCACATGGAGCAGTTAAAATCCGCAATGTTCTGAACAGATCTTTACAGTGAGCTCGACTAGTATTTTTGATTATTATTCTTATGGCTCTTTTCTGGAGTTTGAAAATTGTGTTCATGTTTTGTGCATTTGTGCCCCAAAAAAAGAATGCCATAGCTAAGAATTGAGTGTACATATGAATAAGACTTAACTAAAAGAAACTGCATGTTACATGCTGATGATAGGATTCTAACGGCATAACATGCTGGTGACATTCTGTTTGGAAACATCTTTGTGTGTTCACACCACTTCAACTGAGAATCAACATTCATTCCTAGAAATTTTGCATTTGTTAACACCTACATTTAATTTAACATTGTCATTTTTCCTCTTCAAACTGAAATTTGTGGCACTAGTTTTCTTTATGTTCAATGTCACTTTTTTACTTATTGGCTTCCTTGAGAGTTTCATGTGCTTTCTTGGCAAGGAGTTCTGTTGTTTTCTCAGTGACTGTAATATTGCTGTCATCAGCGAAGAGGATTTTTTCACCATGAGTACCACTACTGGGACAGTCGTTGATGTATATCAGGAACAGTATTGGTCCTAATATGCTACCTTGTGGAACTCCTATATTAATGTATTTTGGTTCTGATATGTGTTTTACTAAATGTTTAAATCTATTTGAAGTATGTGTTGTCTCTACTCTTTGTACCCTATCTTTAGGTATGATCGAAACCAGTCATTAGCTACTTACCCCTCTTATTCCTAATGCTTCTAATTTATTTAAAAGTATCTTGTGATTGACTGTATCAAAAGCCTTAGAAAGCTCCAAAACTATGCCTGTGACACACTCATCTTTATCAAGAGCATCAAGTAAAACTTTTTTGAATTCTACTATGGCTGACTTCGTATTTTTGCCACTTCGGAAACCAAACTGTGATTTGCTTAAAAGATTGTATTTATTCAGGTAATTCATTAATCTGTCTTTGATAATTGCTCCTAGTATTTTTGAGAATGCTGACAGCAGGGAAATGGGCCGGTAATTTTCTATGTCTTCTGCATTACCTTTCTTAAGCAAAGGTACAACTCTTGCCTGTTTTAACTGCTCTGGAAATGTCTCTGATGTGAAGGATTCATTTATTATATTTGTTAAGGGTCCTTGTATAATCCCTATGCATTGTTTCAGTACACACATTGGTACTTCATCTAAGCCTATTGAATTTATTTTTTAGTTTTTGAATTGTTTTACTGACTTCATTCTCTGTGCTTGGAAGTAACATCATTGTATTTATTGCAGCATTATTTACAAGTGTTATATATGTTTAGGGGAATTTTTGCTGTAACTTCTGTGCAATACCTGAAAAATACTCATTTACATAGTTTGCTAAGTGCTGTGGATCATTTATTACTTTATTGCCCTCCCTTAGCGGCATGTTATTCTGCGTTTGTTTGCCTCTCCCCGTTTCCTTTTTTATAACATCCCAGACTGCTTTGCTTTTATTCTCTGCATTATATATTATTTTGTCATTAAATTACTTTTTTGCAGGAATCAGCACCTTCCTGTAGATGTTTTTGTATGTATGATAGAAATTTAAGAATTCTGGATCATTGTGAATCTTTTTCATGGAACTGAGGTGTTTAAGTGTTTGGGAGGACTTCTTAATACCTGCTGTTGTCCATCTGTTTTTGTGTGATGTTGATACAGACACGCATACTTTCGGAAATGCCTTTTCAAAGTTCAATTTAAACAATGTGGAGAATTAAAAAAATTTCATATTCACATTGGTTTTCTTATATACTTCGTCCAGGCTTTGTTTTTCTAGTTCCTTTGAAAAAACTTTTATTTTGATTTCTGATATTGTTGTTTGTAGGCTTGTAGGTTAGGGAATGATTCGATCCCTGACTTTACTGTTGTTTGACAGAGATGGTCTGATAGTCTCTATTTAATTAGTTTCATTATAACTACTATAGATAAGCACCAGATCTGAGCATGAATGGCTCCATAATGCATGAAACACAGGTGATCACTTTGGCACGAGAATGTTGTTGGCAGTGAATCAGTGTTTCTCTCAATTCTCCCATAGTAAACAATGAATCGTTAGTGAGCAGTGATGAATGAATATAGTTTACTTCAAATTTTGTGCATTGTCAGGTGTAAAAGTATAGTGAGCAGATCGAAAAACTGACCAATATTCATATGATGTGATTCTTCAGTTTCTCCTGGAGAATTTCTTGCTCGAACAGTCCATGGGTATACTGCCGGCCCATAGTGTCCAACGGGTACAATATTTCGATGATCAGACATGTCGCCACCATCAGGTGTACTGAAGAACTGAGCTCCTGAGGGCGGGCAGTTATACAGACACCACCACAGACGCTGATGCCAGCATCTCAGCGACCGCCGATGTGCAGAGAGAATGCCTCACAGGGGGAGGGGATTTAAGACAGCCACTTGCCCTCAGGAGCTCAGTTCATCAGCGCACCTGATGACGGCGGCATGTCTGATTGCTGAAATATTTTACCTGTTGGACATTGTGGACATTGTACACCCATGGACTGTTTGAACCATATTCATATGCTTTTTGTATCATATAAAGGCACAAAAACCAAAAATGAAAGTGGGGGAACTGAAAAACATTACAAGAATAGAGTGAGTCAGACACAAATATATTATGCTCAGAGTAATTGTACTGATGGAAGAAATATAGACCTAGACTGTACCACTGCTGGCTTCAAGAGCTTTGATGAAATGGATAATAGCCTCCTGGTCAACATTTCTGATGGCAGATATTAATGTAAATAAAAGGACATTGATGACAAATAAGTGCAAGGTTTTATTGTATCCATGACAAGTAGACAAAATTATAATTTCAAGAATGGTACATATAGCATAACAGAACATTTCCATTAGGCTACCTGTTGTACCCATGGTAGATTTATTTTAAAGCAATTAGAGGTGCTTTTCTGGCCATGCATAATTCATTGCATTCATCATGTTATAATTCCTGGCAATTGTCATGGTGCATTCATAAGCCATACATTCGCCAATTTCAAGAAGTTCTGTGAATGTTCAAAAATGTCTACGACCTCTGAATGGCATAAAAAGTCAAGTAATTTTGTTAATGTTATGACAGGCAAAACAAATAGCGTTGAGGTACCCATCAGTGAGACTCTTGTGAAGTTGTTGTTGTTTTTGTTGTTGTTGTTGTTGTTGTTGTTGTCTTCAGTCCTGGGACTGGTTTGATGCAGCTCTCCATGCTACTCTGTCCTGTGCAAGCTTCTTCATCTCCCAGTACCTACTGCAACCTACATCCTTCTGTATCTGCTTAGTGTATTCATCTCTTTGTCTCCCTCTACGATTTTTACCCTCCACTCTGCCCTCCAATGCTAAATTTGTGATCCCTTGATGCCTCATGACATGTCCTACCAACCGATCCCTTCTTCTAGTCAAGTTGTGCCACAAACTTCTCTTCTCCCAATCCTATTCAATTTAGTACAAACTAATCATCCAAAGTTGAAATCAGTTACTTTGTGCATATTTTTTGTGTGTTACATTATTACCCTTTAAGAAGAAAAACAAATTCAAACGCTGTTTTTGATTATTTATTTCAATTTAGAGTACAATCAGATAATAAAACATTGTGCAAACATTTTGAAAGTATTCCTAAAAATGCCAACTTTATTTCTCACTGAACCCAAAATGATTTAAATAATGCATGTCCTGAAGTGCTAATAAATGATATTGATTAATGCCATTAATAATAGCAAACCATTTTAGATTTTGTAATCCGAAACAATGGAACTGACAGGCATAGAACATCATCTTCTTGCTGCCCATTATTTTGAATGTGTAGCTAAAACTGTTAGAGGACATTTTCTTGGATTTACACCATTAACAGGGATAAGTGCAAAAAATATTTATAACATAGTAATATTCACTTCATCTGCTTGTGATTTAATTCTAGCTAAATGGTAAGTCAAGTTTATGGTGGATGCAGTAAATGATGGGAAAAATTGTCAGAGTCAGAAATTAATTATTGAGAAATATCCCAAAGCACATTTCTATCTCTGTGCTAGCCACAGGTTTAATTTACTTGTGAATGATTTGAATACCTTCCCAGAGATTAGGAACGTCATTGGTACCATCAAATAAGCAGTGTCTTTCTTCCAGAGATGGATGCAAAGGAAAGACGTAGTAGGGAACTGTCAAAACCTATGTGAGACATGCTAATCTGTGAGGAATAACTCCACAAGGAAAGTTAATGAACCATTTGTAGAAACTGCTGAAGCACTAACAGTTTCAACCAAAGGAGGAGATCAGAATACTAGTCAAAAACCCTGTACTACTTTAGTACACACTTACTTCTGCAACATTCATTGTTAGACTAAAAGTTATAGATAAATATTCAGCCAAAGTAGAACCTGTTACCAATATCATACAGTCATAAACATTGACTTCTTAGAAGTTTTGGAACCTATTTAAGGAATTGGGGAAATGTTAATGAGCATCGAAAAATGTGGAATCCGAATTTTAAATGTGGAAGTAAAGTGCTGAAAGTGATGTTAGTGCACTTAGAATAGGTGTCACTGGTATTTGACAATGATAAGTTGTTGCACAACAAACACATAATCTGAATAACCCATCAGCTTGCATCACTGAGTATCACAGATTTTTTAAAAAATTCTGTTTTGGGTTCCCTAGTGTAGTCCTTACCAGGCATCATTAGAGATTTTCTGTTTGCTCTAAAATTTATGAAGTCTCAAAGTGATGTAGCTGTAGAAAGAATAATAGAAAATATCACTAAATTTTATAGCTATCTTCTAAGCAATTTCACTGGAGAAACATACACCTAGATCTGTATCTGAAAATGTAATGCAGAAACTGAAAGAGATATTGCTGGATTATGCCTGATAGACCTAGTAATGGGCAAATTCTGCGCATTGTAGTTTCTGCCTTTCTGCCCTGGAGATGGCCCTTAACTTCCAGCAACAACCTGCTCCATGCAAAGATCATTCAGGTACTTAATTATCATGTTTATATTTTGTTTTAAGTGATTACTTAATGAGAACTATTTTTACACAATTTCTTAATTCAACTAAAATAGTAACTTCTTTATGTATGTGCATATTTTTTTCTTATTTCTTCTAATGATTTGAAACTCAGTAGAGTAACTGAAAAATATTGCGCAGTATAAGCTAATATAAACCATATTTGTTTGTAGCACTCCATAAAAATGTGTCCAAGAACAACCATGGCAGGTAATCATCTCACTGGTTTGTGTATGATGTCAATTCATTGCAACGAAATCAGATCAGTATTCCTCTATCGAAAAAGTGGTAGCAAGTTATGGGATGGGGCCAAGACAAATTCAGTTAATGTTCAAGTGATGGAGTTATTTGACTAGTTAAGTTGTGCACATTATTAATACTGGAATGAATTTCCACAATCCTATGCTCTTTCTTACTCTTAATATTAAATCAGTAACAAAGGTGAAACAATATTTCAAACTACAGCAACAATTTTATTACATTCTCCTTACAAATGAAATTACAAAACGTGTGAAAGAAATTTGCTCTGATGAATTTGTTGTGGATAATGGAAATTCTTTATATGTATTTAGTTTATTACTGCACAGAATAGAAAGTAAACTATGCTTATATACTTTTCAGTGAACTTGCAGAAAAAAAGTGTCAATTGCAGAAAAATGTAAAATATGGGCAGTCTCATAATACAAAATAAGGCAAAAAAGAATGAATTATTCTTACTTTCACATTGTTTATATGTCTTAAAAAGCTAAATTAATTTACTTTAACTGCTTAAAAATCCAAAACTGTAATTAGTTGTTTTCAACACCTATTAACTCTACTTCTCTCTCGTCAGTGGTATATTTAGTGACAAGGCACTGCACCTCACAATATGCCTTTCTAAGACTACATGCAGAGTATCGCCCCAACACAAACTCTTATAAATTAGACACCTCATTAGCCAAAAGCAAAATGTGTGCAACACAGAAATTCATCTTAAACCCATATGACAGAAACTAAAGTGACTATCAATAAGAATACAGCATTTCATATAAATGTACGCCTTTCAGAGTTCTCATATTTTCTTTCACTGAAATGCATTTTCAGTCTACTGCACTCATCTTCTCTCTACGACTATGCACTGTTTCTGCAATGGGACCAGGTATGGAGGTTTTCCCGCTTGACTTTTCCTTCAGTGTTGCTCACCAGGGTTGGCATTGATCAGTGTGGTATAGCAGTAGAATGATGGTAACTGATAAGTGAATGATAGCAGTAGAATGATGGTAACTGATAAGTGAATGATGATTATCTAGATAATAATGGCTTGGATGTGACAGGTTGAAATGATAATGAATAGGAAATGAGTGGTCTAACAGTCACAAGACCAACCTATGTTTCCAGTTTTGAGTTCCTGTCATGTGTCTTAAGGTTCCAAATGTGCTGGTTTTTTTAGGAAGTATGACAGGAAAGATAAGAACTGGTTACCAACATCCTGTATCTCCAGAGGAGGGATAGGATACCCTCTTTATGATGCAACTCAGCAACCCAAATGCAATATGGAGCTTGTAACACTCACTACAAGGCTATGTTCTGTAGCTAACGTAGCTTCTCAAACTTCTTTGGAGCAGCGTGGGCACACTTAGGATATGTGTATTCTAAAATTACATGATGACATTTGAAACAATCATTCGCAGTTACTACACAACATATTTACAAAACACTGCTGTTATGCACTTCCCATGAAGATTTCACAGCAGTGAATGTAAGCTTAACCAACTTTACGAAGGTGAATGTAATAATCTGATTTTTCGAAATTGTTAGTTTAAATCCAATTGTGTTCTAGCCATGTGCAGTGAATATTGCGCAAAATAGACAAATGAATAAAATTTGTTTTCATGTGTTCAACAAAGTTTCAAATTAATGCAAACATTACAACTGTTGCTGACTTGCTCTTAATTTGATGAACAGTGCTGCTCATCTAGTACTACCGAAAACATTGTTTGCCACTTTTTTTTTAGCACATAAAGTGTATTGGTTGTGACAAGTAGGAAAAAAGAACATTGTATTAAGATAAATTGTTATTTATTTTGCTTAATTCCTTTGTTTAAATATATATTTTTATTGCTTTTAGGAATATTTCACAAACGACTGTCATTTCTAAACAACTTCTCAATATCTATTCAGTCTGTATTTAAGAAACGAGGGTTGCCCAGAAAGAAATGCACTGTATTTCAATGCTGTGAGTGCGAGACATTACATATCTGATATGTATTATTTGAGGTCTCTTGAATGAGCGTGCCAAGTTTGTGTCACTTCCAACAGATGGCATAGTTGCAGGACTGTTCCAAAATGGCATCTTTAGTTGATGTATGTTAAAGCAACATCCCATCATTGAATCTCTCACTGCAGAGAAAGAAACTGTGGGAAATATTCACAAACACTTGTGCAAAGTTTGTGGAGCATCTGCTGTTGACAGAACAATTAGTCACTGGGCACAGACAGTGAGGTCTTCAGAAGGTGCTTTGGCAGAGTTCCATGATTTTCAGCAGTTGGGGAGACCATCCACAGCTGTCACACCTGACATTCTGCAGCAAGCTGATGTTGTCATTAACGAGGACAGATGTATTCATGGAAGATGTTTTGAGGATGATGAAGTGACGCACACAGTGAAACACTGGCTCCATCACCAGGGCAAGAATTGGTACTGGCAGGGCATACATGCCCTTGTTTCATGCTGGAAGAAGGTCATAGAATGGGATGAAGATTATGTGGAAAAATAGGATGTGCAGATAAAACACCATTTTTTGTGTATGTAATTCTCATTATGTTCAATAAAGAATTGTTGAAGAAACAAATGCAGTTTATTACTTTCTGGGTAACTCTACTAATAGATAATTCATTTTTTATCAAATTCAGATGTGCCTTGTTTCTTTCAGCTCTTCCCTTTATATTCAACACAGAAAGAAAGACTCTCTGTGAATGCTGAAGCGGTCAGAATTCACTCTAGATATGATATTAATTTGTACAAATTTGTGATATCAGAAATTTGTCCTATCAAATGTTTGTTGCAACTTCTTCGCAGTGGATAATGCTTCAAAACCTTCAAAAGCATTAGTTTTAATCATATAATTTGTTCAACAACGTAATTTTCTCAAAACGATCATTCATATTTAAATTGCTTAGTATAAATAATCAGTCTTTTGTCACTAAAATCAGACCACCTATTTAGATACTCAAAACCTTTGTCAACAAATAATAAAAATTTTATGTGAATTTTAGTAGTTTAATTTTTTAGCCTGTCTCGTATCCAAAGAAGAGACCCTGTTTTCTTTGTGTTAGTCCATTTTTAAGATTATCCATGATATTATACACATCCAAAATTGTTATGTAGTTTTGCATCCAGGCATTTTACAGTTATATTACACAAATTTAAAAAATGGCTAAAAATGCAAGTGAATTTCAGTCAAGTCATTGCCAGTGTTAAGGATAAATAAGTTTTGTAAAATCATTGAACAGTTTTCTCCTAAGCTTACAAAATAACTTCTGATGGCTTTCCAATTTTTGTAATAATGTATATATCCCACACAGCATATCTCTTCGTGAAAGTCTCCATCCATTGATTCTATAATTTTTTAAAATTCTTCTCATTTTACAATGAAGTTGGAAAAATGAGGATAAATTTACAAAATTACAGTCTCTTGTGTCATATGATAAAAAAAAAAATCCGGGAATGTCTCATACAGTTAGTAAGCAGTAGACCAGGTACGAAATCTGGTCCAGCACAAATTGTAATTTTGGCTCATTGATATAAATCAACATGCCCAATTGATATAAATGAATGTCCTCTGGCAGCTAATGTCTTCAATTTCTTTGTGTCTTGAGTTGTAATGGCTGTAGTATCAAAATTATGTCTGTTCTTTAGGATATGCCTGAAAGAACAGACACCACAAACGCACTATTGGTTATAACACAGAAATTACAGTACATGTATTGTTCCTATTACAGGCTGTCATAAGATTTGTTGAACAATGTAGTGGGTCAATGCTAGCTGGACTCCTTCTAATGAAGTGATGGTGGAACATTGCTGTTCGAAAACGTGTAGAGCACCATAAGAAACAAGCAAAGATTACTGAGTTTTTTGAATGAGTAGTTCATACACTACAACACAACCACCACTCCAGCATCTCAGGCCTAGGTGCTGGAGAGAGAGAGAGAGAGAGAGAGAGAGAGAGAGAGAGAGAGAGAGAGTGTGTGTGTGTGTGTGTGTGTGTGTGTGTGTGTGTGTGTGTGTGTGTGTGTGTGTGTGTGCGCGCGCGCACACACACACGTGCGCACTCAAGCATGCGAAGAAGTGCGCAAGTGCGCGCATGCAATTATTGTGTGTGTCCCTCTCTCTTACTGATGAAGGCTGTGACCAAAAGCTATATGTGTCTGTTTGTTAATTGTACCTGTCTGCAACTTGATGCATCTAATCTATGGTAAGTAGCAATCTGTCTTTTCCTACATCACTGTAATATATATTAGATGTTCATGGCTTAACTAAAAAAAACTGTTATCCAAAATGGCTACCCCTCTTCTAGTTCTGTTAAGTGGTCTTGCACTGTAATTAGATCACACGACAGCCTCATGCATCAGATCAGGTACAATTATAATACAATCAGAGCACACCAAAGCCTAGCTGTGCCTTTTCATTTCACATACAATTATATGAGGCGCAGTTCTACCAATACAGAAAAACAAAGGCCCCATTGTGTTTTGCAAATTGAACTCTTGGTCACACGTTGATGACAGTACAAATGCTATTACTGTATGAAAACCATTCAATGGTTATGCCCTGTTCACCACTCATTATCTTCTAGACACTGGGAGATACACTGTCAGCTGCTGCATCCCTATGATGTCTCCAGTTACAGCCAGCCACACCCCATATTGACCATTCACAGTACAACTGCATTGTTGCCCCAGTCTCTCTTTCTGAATACAAGGCATTGCTAAGCTTGTCCAGGCCCATATACATATCCCAATTCACTGCTGTTCACTGTGCCTCACCTCCTTTCTGATGGAAACTGCAGCTGTGTGACCACCACCAAGCAGGAACACACCCATGTCAGCTACCCAGACAAGCCACAACTCTGAAAAAACAGGCTCAGGTAGCTTGCCATACGAAGACCCTGGTGATGCAGCAAATGCCATCTGTGCATAGCAACCCCAAGGCAGAGGCTCCCAGATACTGCAATGTGGCCAAGCCTTTAGATTACACTCGCACTGCTGCTGCTTCTGTAACTGACAGCAGCCAATTTCTGGGCCTGCCATGCCAGGAAATAAGCAAGGTCTTGCCCATCACTGCTCATGTTGGACAGCCACAGGCATCAAGTTGTTGTGGCTGCTTCAGTTGGCTACTTCTGACTCACTTTTATTCTCCCAGAATGTGGCTTCACACCTCATCAAGTTGCTGTGCTATAATCATCAAGATGCAGATGCGCACTCCCTCTCTGGTGTGTCGGAGAGCATGGGCAATACTGGTGAGGGTCGCTGGATGGGCAGGAATTGAAACATGTTGTGAAATGCTATTTCAGGCATAGTAGCAAGAGCTGTTATCATGTAAGTGTTAAGTGTGTTTTTTGTGCAAGGACTGGTCCAGATGGATACGTTGAGAAATATAAAGATTTCTCATCGAGAGGCTAAACAACCCTATAGTATAGATTACAGTCAAATTTATGCACAGTAGCTAAGCTAAGCACAATTTGTTCAATCTTTAGTGTTAATGCAGCTGACACTGAGAATTCAAGATCATCATGAAACCAATATCACATAACCTCACACCTGAGATTAAATGCTTCAATGATGGTGCAATCAAGTTGAGCCAACAAGCTTAAACATGGAAAATTTTGGAGCATTTCAATTTTTAAGAGTGTAGAACTCTTTCAAAACCTTTTGTAAATGAGCAGAAACATCACAATGAAAAACAAAATATGCAGAGAAATTTAACTTTTCTTATTAAGAGTATTGTTCTTATTATTGTGGTCTTCAGTCCTGATACTGGTTTGATGCAGCTCTCCACGCTACTCTATCCTGTGCAAGCTTCTTCATCTAGTACACACTGCAGCCTACATCCTTCTGAATCTGCTTAGTGTATTCATCTCTTGGTCTCCCTCTATGATTTTTACCCTCCACGTTGCCCTCCAATACTAAATTTGTGATCCCTTGATGCCTCAGAACATGTCCTACCAACTGATCCCTTCTTCTAGTCAATTTGTGCCACAAACTCCTCTTCTCCCCAATCCTATTCAGTACCTCCTCATTAGTTATGTGATCTACCCATCTAATCTTCATCATTCTTCTGTAACATCACATTTCAAAACCTTCTATTCTCTTCTTGTCCAAACTAGTTATTGTCCATGTTTCACTTCCATACATGGCTACACTCCATACATATACTTTTAGAAATGACTTCCTGACCCTTAAATCTATACTCAATGTTAACAAATTTCTCTTCTTCAGAAACGCTTTCCTTGCCATTGCCAGTCTACATTTTATATCCTCTCTACTTCGACTATCATCAGTTATTTTGCTCCCCAAATAGCAAAACTCCTTTACTACTTTAATTGTCTCATTTCCTAATCTAATTCCCTCAGCATCGCCTAACTTAATTTGACTACATTCCATTATCCTCGTTTTGCTTTTGTTGATGTTCATCTTATATCCTCCTTTTAAGACACTGTCCATTACGTTCAACTGCTCTTCCAAGTCCTTTGCTGTCTCTGACAGAATTACAATGTCATCGGCGAACCTTAAAGTTTTTATTTCTTCTCCATGGATTTTAATACCTACTCCAAATTTTTCTTTTGTTTCCTTTACTGCTTGCTCAATATACAGATTGAACAACATCGGGAAGAGGCTAGTTGCACTTGATAATTTCAACGGAAAGAGAATGAAAGTATTTGATGTTATGGTGAGTAGAGATGAATATCCTTTGAACAAATTTATATGCGGGTACTTATTGGAGAAGTATACCATTTAAACAAATTTAGTTGTCAATAAATTAATTCAAATATTAAGTAACAAATAACATATAATGCCACTGTATTTTCTTTGTTTACTTCTTGTACAGAACTAGTATTTGTTCCCTTGGCTCAGTGCAATTTCCATTTGATAAATAACTTAATCATGCTTTGGCTAGAAATGTGCCTTGTGGTTTAGGGGCTTAAATTCCAGACTACAAAACTACTTTATAGTTCAATCACCAGTTAGTTATATGATTTGCTCTGTTACTTATCCCTTCTATCACCTACAGCAGCGACAGTAATACTAAGTCAGGTTGCAGAGTACTTTGGAGTACGTGTTGAAATGTAGATCGCCCTCTAATTAGCTGTATAAGGTGTCTTCAGATGTGGGAGGAATTCATGGGCATGCCAAAATGCATAGCAAAGCTCAAACCAACTTTCAAACTGAGCCTGGCTTTATTTGGTTTACAGTGTAACAAATGAAACATAAAAATACTTACAGGAGGATGGGCGTAACATACACTAGACAGCCTGGCTCAGGTAGCCGCAATGTTGAGCAGCCAGCTGATGGCCTCTTGATAGTGATCGGCTGAGTGAGATGGATGTGGATTAAGTTATGTCCTTTTATCTCATAACAAACACAAAGCCCTGTTATTCAGGCTCACTTTACTATAGTTTTAAAACCGTCCTTTTATTTTCTCTAGGTGATGTGGATTATATGTTCAACAATTACTAACAAAGAGATAGAGGGGCTGGCCAGTACTTACCTCAGCTCAGTACAGCCGATAGAGACACAAAAAACAACCGAAAATTTAAGCTCCTAGCTTTCGGAATAAATGTTCCTTCATCAGGGAGGAGAGAGGGGAAAGAAAGGGAAGAAGGGAAAGTAGATTTAGTTACTCACAACCCAGGTTATGAAGCAACAGGGAAAGGAAAACAGGGAAGGTAGCAAGGATGGAGGCATGGTTGTCAGAGGGAAGCCAAAGATATTCTACTGCAGGTACTGTGCCAGCTTCAAACCAAAGAGGATGCATACAGAAGTAAAGAGGTGTATAGTATAAAGATGTAGGATGGAAAGATGCATGAATGGCTAAAGAGGAAAGGGAAAGAGGAGAAGACTGAAAAGTAAATGGGAGTGAGGTTGTTTAACGTAGGTTTAGTCCAGGGGGATGGCGGGATGAAAGGATGTGCTGGAGTGCAAGTTCCCATCTCCGCAGTTCAGAGGGACTGGTGTTGGGTGGGAGAAGCCAAATGGCACGTACAGTGTAGCAGGTTCCTAGGTCCCTAGAATTATGCTGGAGGGCATGCTCCGCTACTGGGTATTGGACATCTCCTAGGCGGACAGTTCGTCTGTGTCCGTTCATGCGCTCAGCCAGTTTAGTTGTTGTCATACCGATGTAAAAGGCTGTGCAGTGCAGGCATGTCAGCTGATAAATGACATGTGTAGTCTCACACGTGGCCCTTCCTTGAATTGTGTATGTTTTCCTAGTAGTGGGGCTGGAGTAGGTGGTTGTGGGGGGATGCATGGGGCAGGTTTTGCAGCGGGGTCGGTTACAGGGGTAGGAACCGCTGGGTAGAGAAGGTAGTCTGGGAATATTGCAGGGTTTAACAAGGATGTTACGGAGGTTAGGGGGACGACGAAAGGCAACTCTGGGTGGTGTGGGGAGAATTTTGTCAAGGGATGATCTCATTTCAGGGGTTGACTTGAGAAAGTCATATCCCTGGCGGAGTAATTTATTGATGTATTCGAGGCCAGGATAATATTGGGTGACAAGGGGGATGCTTCTGTGTGGTCTGAGGCTAGGAATATTGTTGTTGGACGGGGAGGAATGTATTGCTCGGGAGATCTGTTTGTGGACAAGGTCTGCAGGATAGTTGCGGGAGAGGAAAGCACTGGTCAGGTTATTGGTGTAATTGTTGAGGGATTCGTCACTGGAGCAGATACGTTTGCCACGAATACCTAGGCTGTAGGGAAGGGAGCGTTTGATGTGGAATGGATGGCAGCTATCAAAGTGAAGGTACTGTTGTTTGTTGGTGGGTTTGATATGGACAGAGGTGTGGATGTGAGCTTCAACAAGATGAAGGTCAACATCCAGGAAGGTGGCTTTGGTTTTGGAGAAGGACCAGGTGAAATTCAGATTCGAAAAGGAGTTGAGGTTATGGAGAAAATTAAGGAGTGTTTCTTCACCACGAGTCCAGACCACAAAGATGTCATCTATAAACCTATACCAGGCCAGGGGAAGCAGCTGTTGGGTCTTCAGGAAAGCCTCCTCCATGCGGCCCATGAAGAGGTTGGCATAGGATGGAGCCATCCTGGTTCCCATGGCAGTTCCCCTGATTTGTTTGTAGGTCTGGCCTTCAAAAGTGAAGTAATTATGGGTGAGGATGAAGTTGGTAAGTGTGATAAGGAACGAGGTTTTTGGAAGATCTTCGGGTGGGCGTTGGGAGAGGTAGTGCTCAAGGGCAGAGAGACCATGGATGTGTGGGATGTTTGTGTAAAGGGATGTAGCATCTATGGTGACAAGAAAGGTTTCAGGTGGGAGAGGAGTGGGAATGGATTTGAGGCGTTCTAGGAAGTGGTTTGTGTCCTTGATGTAGGATGGGAGCCTGCAGGTGATAGGTTGGAGGTGTTGGTCTACCAGAGCTGAGATACGTTCTGTTGGGGCTTTGAAGCCTGCTACAATGGGACGGCCAGGATGGTTCTCTTTGTGGATTTTGGGTAATAGGTAGAAGGTAGGGGTACGTGGCTCAGGTGGAGTGAGTAAGTCTATGGAAGCCATTGTGAGGCCTTGTGAGGGACCTTGGATTTTTAGGATTTTCTGCAGCTCAGTCTGAATGGAGGGAATGGGATCCAGGGTAACAGCTTTGTAGGTTGAGGTGTCGGAGAGTTGACGCAATCCTTCTGCCACATACTCCACACGGTCAAGTACCACAGTTGTGGAGCCTTTATCCGCCGGAAGGATTACAATAGAGCGGTCTGTTTTCAGCTGTTTAATGGCACGGGATTCAGCTGGGGTGATGTTGGGGGTTGTCGGAATGTTCTTCAAGAAGGACTGGGAGGCAACACTGGATGTGAGGAATTCCTGAAACGTCTGCAAGGGATGGTTTTGGGGGAGGGGAGGAGGATCCCTTTGAGAAGGCGGTCGGAACTGTTCTAAACAAGGTTCAACACTGGGTCTAGTATTTGGGGGCTGTGTTTGGGTGGTGAAGTGATATTTCCAGTTGAGGTTCCGGGTGAAAGAGAGGAGATCTTTAACCAGGGCAGTGTGGTTGAATTGAGTAACTAAATCTACTTTCCCTTCTTCCCTTTCTTTCCCCTCTCTCCTCCCTGATGAAGGAACATTTATTCCGAAAGCTAGGAGCTTAAATTTTCGGTTGTTTTTTGTGTCTCTATCGGCTGTACTGAGCTGAGGTAAGTACTGGCCAGCCCCTCTATCTCTTTGTTAGTAATTGTTTCACATCTTTGTATGAGATTTTCCATTAATTAGTTGGATTATATGTTCACTTATATACAGTAGATGTTGTGTGATCCATCCATTTTCAAGCAATCAATTTTGCCTGAAAAACCCATTTAATAATAATTTACAAATATCAGACAAAATCTCCAATAGAGTACCAATGCTGAATATCATTATCAGAGATCAGGCAATTGGTTTATCTGAAGATTTAATGTGTTCTTATGGGAGGAAGAAACTGAAAAACACCAAAATAATCTTTAACTACCAACTGTCTCAGGCTAGGCAGTTTATAGTAATGACATTTAGTACTCTGGCAAATAAATGAAGTATTTTTCATCACCCAATGGATGTTCGAGAAGAATTTGTGATTGCCATAATAAAAACATGCTGTGTTTTACAAAATATATATGCCATAAATTTTAAGAGGTGTGTGTGTATCTCCTTACACAATTTGTTCATGTTTGCAGCACTACAAAATGATTAAACCAAGGAAGAACTCAGTGATTGCTAATGACTGATATCGCCAGACTATAGATTAGGAGTCTCCTAAAATGTTTATGGAATTCTACACGAGTTCCTAAGTCATCCAGAGTGTTTAAGGATTAAGCCTAAGTAAGTGTGCCATTAGAATATGGAACAGTTATTCGATCCAACAAGCTTCTATGCAATTACTTAGGGCTTTCGTATTCAAAAATTTCTGAAGACACACGGGTTCGAGTACATAAAGAAGCTCTAATATTACAGCATACTTGCAGCTTTTGTCCAGTGAAAGAGTCAAGAGATGATTGTATGGCAATTTTCACCTTTCTACACCAAACGCAATGAATCCAGCAATGTCTTACACATGATTTAAAAACAAGTACCGTATTTCCTACATATTGCTGTCCATGACCAAGAGATGATTACAACAACTTACAGAGGTATAATAGCCAAAGAAATGTCAAATAGATTGAATTTGTATTCATCATTCACATAAATTTCTTCCAAGTCTAGTAGTAAACAATGTGCATCGCACTTGTCCACACTGCATATTCTCTGCCCATGTGAAAGTGAGTGCAGGCACGTGAAATCTGCAAGGCTGTGGACAAGCCCTCATGTGGCTGTTCCAGCCTCATTGCCGGAGGTACATCCGCTCATGAGACTTTGATCATCATCGATAGTCTTTGACAACTACAACGAATGTTCATGAAGCATATTCACATTCTCACTCGCACACTGCAGGTGCACTTGGGCAAGCAGATAGGCCACACACTTTCAGTTTCCACACTTACCGCTAATTGTTTAGAAGTCTTTTTTATTGTGCCTGCCTGTGATTCAACATCTCCACTATGTGGTGAATAGTAGCTGTCTACCCTTTTCAAAATACTGTAATAATTCCATCCTGGAAATTCCAAAGTTTGATTTTTCCTATTACCAAACAGTTGGAGCACTGATGTACTAGGTGCTTGGAAAGAGGCCTGATTTGGCAAAAAGTGTGAGCTTCCTATTGACTCAGCAGCAACAGAAGATGTAGCGAGACTAAAATGAATATTCTGGTATGCAGTATATGTCACCTAGGTATAGTCTATTATTTCTGTAGTAGCATATTAGATTGCTACAGTGATGCAGACTTTGTGATGAAACTGGTCGGTCAACACCAGGTGTTTTTCTTATACGTGTAGGTAGTGCTACCTGCTAGCTTAGCCAAAGACAGGGAATAACTGTCGCTAGGATGACTAAAACGGTGTTGCGAGCTGCAGAAGAAGCTGCTAAGGAGGTAGATCTGTATAGAGGTTTTAGTGGAGTGAGGAAGCTCACGGAAGTTCAAAAGGTGGATCATAAGGCAACACTGAGATTCAAACTGAATCCCTCATTCCACCATTGCAGAAAACATTTATTTGAGAAAAGGTGACAGGAGTACAGTTAAACATTTCAACATATTTCATCTGATGATCGGTTAGCAGATATACAGTATTGACAATGTCTATAGCTAAACCAAGACTGTCAGTTTTACATTATAAAACTGATCTTTCATATTGTGATATGTGGGCTCTTTTTTCCCTTTCTCTCTTCATTAAATAAAGTTAAGTGTTATGGTTATAAATGTATTTGTATTTAATTTAGTATCGAGCAAAATTAGTAGCACTTTCTGATAAGAAAAGCATCTCCGTGTATGATATTCAACTGTTTCTAGAACAATGCATTATTGAGAATAAAAGTTTCAGTGCAACATAGTTAATCTTTAAACTACAGGTAAACTAAAAAACTCATGGCAGTATAATAAGGAAAGCGGTCTTGATGCCACAAACTTGAAGCCAGTGTCCACCATGTTAGTTGAGTAAAACATTAGCTTCTGATGGAAGTTCTTTGATCAAAAATGCCAGCTAATTTCATTTACAGGTATATTTTTGATTATAGTCTGAAGTATAAAGCAGTCACATTTTATTCATAAGTGAACTCATTCAAGTGATATTTTCTTTTATAAACTTGAAATTTGGTTGCTCAGTTTACTTGTTCTGTAGTAGTTTTATATCTTTCATATTGCTTTAGATTTTCCATCAGTCAACTCAAAAAGATCTCTGGCTGTGAGAAGGAAAGATTGGAAACCAAACACTAATAACAAAACATGTTCTCAGCAGTTTTGGGAAGAGAACATAGATCGAACCCAGTTTTTTCAGTCATTATTTAAGGATAATTCTAGATTATGAAAGCAAACTTGTCACATTACATATTTCTCTTTTTATTTATTCATAACTTATAACAAAAACGAAGTTACATAAACGTGGCAAAATGTCTCATATTACAGGGTCTTCCTGCCACTGTGTTATTCACAAAACCGCTTTAACATTTACTGTGTAGAACAACTGCTACACAACAAAAATTGAAAACAAGAAGCAATTGTAATAGTGTGCTATGTTTTGGGGTATCCAATAGGGTTGCACCAGCTCCAAAGCAATGTACAATTAAATAGTGCATCTCCAATTCTTACACCCACATGTAAAAACTGCTCAATTTAACAAGTGATTCAATAAACTACTTTGCCATCCAGCAAACAATGACAAATATCTCTGGGATACAAGTGTTGTACTCTCAAGGTTGCTTCTTTACTTTCCTCTTTTATTCCTTTTCTTGAGCAGATAACATTGCTAACCACAAAATCTTAAAGCTTAGCATTCCAGTTTTCGTTTCTCTTGAGTATAATAGTTGGTTCAATTGGTTTCTCTCTGAAGCACAACATTGCAAACTGATGCCCTAATCAGCAGACTCTCTCTTTGCTTGTGGGACATTATGTTGTTTACTGTAACCAAACTGAAGATATTCTTCAAAGATAAGTACTGACTATACGACAATTAGGTTAAACAAATGACTGAAAATACATGTTGGGAAAATAGTAGTCTAGGTTATGTAATGTCACACAAGAATATAGACATAAGCAGGCAACATAACAGAAAATTTTATTGTTGTTAAGTTTATACTCCATTAATTAACAAGTCAAATTAATGATGAAGACATCAATAGGACAAAGGGACATGTTCATTCACTCACTCATTCACATGTGATGATGAATGCAAGTTACATGGAAAATAATTATTTGTTCACATTTTCTTCTGCCTTGTCAGAGAGAGAATTGAAGGGTGAAGGGAACCAACTAGGTTATGTGCAGAGACTGCTGCAGTGAAGAAAGGGAAGTAGGATACTCTTTGTTTTCCCAAAATCTCTGCCTTTAGTGAATTCTGAATTGGGTTAATACAGAAGTGTAAAGAAATGATATACTGAAGAATCATAGGTAAGGAACACTTTTAAATCTACTGTAAGTTTAATGTGTAGAATTCTGCTGAGTCATCGATGTGGTTGGTTGGCATGCCAGTTACAATTTAGGCACAACTTGCAAAGTTGAATGTAAACTGTACAGGAAAAGTAGTCTCCCTTCACAGGATATAAATATCACAGATGACTTTTCCCAGCTAATATATTGAGTTCTGTTTACAATTATATTAATTCAATAAGATTTTTTATACAACATTAACAAATAAATTTTACTTCCAGTTACTCCAGATAACAACGAGCTCACAATGCACAAAAAATGGAATCATATATCCATTTTCAAAATTCTGAATACAAAATATAAAAATGAGTACAAAATATAAACATTAGTCAAAAGTGAAAACTAAAACCAAATGTAACCAAGATTTTAGTTATTTCATTTTTCTGCTTTGATCCAGTCTATTTCAAGTGATGACGTCCCTGACTGTTTCACTGGGAGATATACACCACCATAAACTTGAATTCCAAATGATGTTATGCTGCTTTTGTCTAATGGTCCAGCTTCTGATGAATTCAGAGCCCTCCCACGAAAATAAGGTTTAAATTCACTGAGAGGAAGTTCTACTGTGCCAAAGGAACCCATAGGTGCCTGAAATTTACAAAATCACATGTACAGCACAAAGGCTACTCATTTACTTACAGATGCAAAAAATTAGAGATTTATTTTTAAATAACAATTTTAGATTCAAACATTCTATTCACTATCAACAACGTGCATAGGTACAACCAGCACCCCCTCCAACACACACAAGCACATGTGCACAAGCGCGCGTGCGCACACGCGTGGCCACACACACACACACACACACACACACACACACACACACACACACACACACACAAAGAAAGAGACAGAGAGATTTTTTTTGTGGGAGGGGGGGGGGGGGGGGGGGGGAGCGTGTGGCAAAGAAGATACATCCAAAAGAAACAAAAGTAATAAATGTGACAAAAACGAGAAAGAACAAAAAATAATAGTAAGTATACCTCTGTTTTTATGTTTCTGGGATTACCAGTTTCTTGCTATTCATGTCTTTTTCAACTGTTATCATCTTAACTACCACTAAAGCAACACACAGTTTCATCATCATTAAAATGTTTGTACAAATTTTAACTATTTCCAACAATGTGACATTGCATTTGGTTTCTGAAGGAAATTCTCTAATTCCTTTTGAGAAAATTAGTTTCCATAGAAATGATTGTCACATTTTTCTAGTAGCAGACAGCAAAATTTTTACACAAAGCAAATGCATTGTACGTACACAATAAAACAGTAACACTTGAGTAACAACTTCATCACACTTATCACGGTGCTGCTGATGTGAAAGTAACTTTCTCTTTTATCTGCAGCTTTAACAGAGTCTAGGATGGAGAAAACTGAGGATCGTAACTTTTAAAACACTATGGCAGTCTTTTCCAACACTGTTCCATGGAGCAGGGCACTCTTGGATGTTCCTGATTGTGTTCACAAGCAGGTGCATATAGTATAGGCTGCTCACCAGAAAGCCCTGTTGGCATGTTCTGTGTGTGTGTGTGTGTGTGTGTGTGTGTGTGTGTGTGTGTGTGTGTGTGTGTGTGCAGGCTGCTTGGGCACCTGTGTCTATGTGCCATTGGCCGGTGCAGTAAGAGTGAATAGGCTACAATCCACACATCAGACTCTTCCTCACTTACCCATCCATGCCCACTTGGACCCCTGTACCAACCTGGCTGCCCCTGGGCAGACATGGGACCTGGAACAGCCTCCACTATGGTCTTCAAACAATCTTTTATGCAATGACTGGTTAGGGTTGACTTTATTTTATTCATACTAATAACATTAGTACTGAGTAACTGCAGCTTATTTGTGACGTAAATGAACTGCTTTCTTAGGCATACTGACAGAAGTTCAACACTATTATGCAATTCTTAAACCCCATGTACAAATTAGCAGTTCATTTACACCCCCCCCCCCCCCCCTCTCCTCCATCCCAACTCTCTCTCTCTCTCTCTTTCTCTCTCTTTCTCAGTAGCTCAACACTAATCACTCTCTTCTTTCTCAGTTATTGTTCATGTGATTTATTTGTAATAGCTTCTCTTCTTTGCCTACATCATTTGTTTATCTATCGCCCCAGTTAATCACAAATTTTCAGGTTTTCTATTTCCATCCATTTCTTTCATTTCACTTACAATTTAAATCTTTTCTTACCTGTACATTTGAGTCAAATTTTTGTTAGTGTTCTGGGTAAGTATCATGTCTAATATCTGAAAGTGGTATCTCCCCAAAAACTCTTCCTCCCTCTTTTTCTAAAGTGAAGGAATCCGAAATTCCTATCTGGAAAGCAAAGTGTTGCCTTCAATAGCTTAGACACAAAAACTGGATTATTATCTGACTCAATGTGAGGATAACAATTGCTTAAATGATAATAACTATCATGTTATCAAAGGGACAAACAAGTTTTGCAGTGAAGTATGTATTGTGCATGAACTAGTTTTAGTGGTATTTTACAGCCTGCTTGGAGCCATCCACTAATCCTTATCACCAAACTGTGAATTGAAAAACAGAAAAGTTATGTCAAAACCTATTTTTCATTAATTTTATGGACCTAAATAATTTTTCTTCCGTTAAACTGGAGTTTCCTTTAAATGCAGGTTTTACTCAAGTGCACTCAAGGAGTGAAACAGATCCATATTTGTAATATCTTTAGGCCATGAGTAGGCCAGATTCATAACTTGGATAAGTTAAATGTAAATTATCAGCAGCTTAATAGCTTTCCACTTTTAAGCCACATGTAAGAACATTTACTGGAATCTTGGTTTAAAGAAAGAAGCTAGAATAAAGAACAATTTTTTTATTCAGTTTTATTGGATTCCACTAATAGCACAGGATGAACATGACAAGTCAGGAAAAAATTCTCAAGCACTATCCTTTACTTATTGTAAACATCAAGAACAATTCCTGCCAGCATAGTGTGTTGACAGGTGTTGTCACTCAAGCTGGTTGATGCTGTCAAGAAATGATCAATTCTTACTGAAGAAAAGAAAGTTGCCCCTACCAGTATACAGTTCTCACATACCTTCAACAAAACTTGGTGAAGGTAAATCTTCTCACTCCTTCACATAACACCCCCCCCCCCCCCCACACACACACATACACACACGTAAATATACAAAACAACTACATATTTCGTTTCCTCAATGAGCATAACACAGCTCATCCCCATCCAAATTAGGAAAGTTTGGTTATAATATCACAGGAAATAAAGTCATGAAACATTACACCTGGTGAAACAAAAGTTATAATGTTCCACTCTTCTTCAGGTAAATAATTTGCTGCACAAAGTGATGCTGTACCACAACCTGCATTCAAAAAGCATTTCATCTAAATCTACTTCTATACTGTAATAGGTACTTTATGACGCATAGTGGAGGGTATGTCTCATACTTCTAACATTTCTCCTTTCTCATTTATTTCTACGATTCTCAGAAAGGCAGTGTGAACTTGAATTTTCGTTTTTTGCTATTTTCATCTTTTCCAGTACATACAATGTATGGGAAGAAGTAGTACCTTTCCAGATTCTTCTTGCAGCTATGCATCTCAAATTTTAATATTGAACCTCTTTGTGATATTACCACCTTTTTGTAGTGTCTCCCACCGGAGTCTGATGGTCACCTCCATTACACACTTGTGCTCACAAAGCAAATTCTAATGAATCATGTCTATTTTCTTTGGCTCACAACCAGACTCACAACCAATACCCTCAAGCAAGGGTCCTGTAAGCTACTTTTTTTTTTTTTTTTCATGGAAGAATTTACACCTCCTTAGCATTCTTTCAAAGCAGCTCAGTTTGGCATATGCTTTTCCTAGAAACAGCTAGTATTACACAGCTCTTCCACTTTAGATCACTCCCAATGGATTCTACCCAATCTATTACAATTGACTATAAACTGTATAATTATATCATAAAATTAAAAAGGAATAAAGATCTCAGGTGAGGCACAAAGATCATTAACAAACTTTATCATGTGATATAAAATGGTAGCACTAAAACATTACTAAGTCTGGAGTCAGTCATGCAATACTGGAGGTTTTAGAAGTGGTCATTTTGTAGCTTTGGTACCAGAGAAATGCTTCTTTCTCACTAGTAAAATAATGAGCATAAAATAATTTATGGCTATGAAGAAATGAAGTCAGTGAATAAAATACTACTGTCACTCGTTTAAAAACTTTGGCCATTAAATACATCAACATGAGAACAAAGAATGCCATGTACAGTAAAACCTCCATAATTTGAGCCCTGCCGATCCAAGCCTCCACTTGATCTGATATGGATGACAGATTGCTACTGTGTATAAAAAAAACACCTCATAAGAAAATAGAGATGAAATCAAAAATGTGCAGGGAGTGATTGTGATCAGCAGCCAAGATGCGCAAGCATGCATTGTTTTTGATCATGCCCATTTTAGTTCCTATTGTTGTTTCACCTGCTACAAGTGAGCCAGTGTCTACTCAGTCTCAGTGCAGTGTGTAGATGTAGTTTGGTTGTGTTACATATTTATTATTGTTCCTGACATTTTTTGCCAATATGAGCACCAACTCTTCAAAAGCAGAAGGAAATTTGTTTCCTTGGAGATAAAAATCCTAGCGCTGAAAAGATTTGACAGTGGGGAGACTATAAAAAGGTAGCAGCAGATGAAGTAGTGTTAGGTGACTGGCACGAAACAGAACCAAACTACATCAGACATATTATATCAAAGTGTCTTGTTCTTCTTCCAAAAAAAAAAAAAAAAAAAAAAAAAAAAAAAAGTTCACAGATCATAAAACTATGAAAACATTACACCCAAAAGTAAAATATGTACAGTATTAACAGTTGTACAGTTGTTTATTTAATAAATATGTGCTTATAATAAATGTCGAAGTTTGTACTAGAACATTATTTCTGAAACAAATTCTAAGTAATGTGTTAACTGATGAAATAACTTTGTTTACTGTAATAAAAGCGTAATATCAAGTACTATTTTTAAATGAAAGGTCTCTAACATTGTCACTCATCCTGTAATTCAAGTTTTCCCAAATTTTAGCTCTACTCAGACCCATTACCTTGAATTACTGTGGTTTCACTGTAAAATAGTTATATAATGGAACTGCTTATCTTTGTTAAAATTGTGTCAAATGTATTAACACAATCACACAGGATGAGTGTGATATATTATGTATACAAGAGAATTATTTAAACCAGCGGACAGAGACCTAGGCGATAGTTTCGCTGAGATGGGTCTCATGACTGATAACAGATGCAATGAAACGAACATTTCACTGATTCTTAGCTGTAACAAAAGTATTTTTTCCCAATGGAAATCTGAGGTACACATTTATGAATGTTCAACGTTTTCAAGATGAGCAAGTGCTGCCAACTTTTGGGAATCACTATGAAAATATTAGGAAGCCAATGCAGCAATGCACAACAGCTCAAGTCAGTGCGTAGTAGCTTGTAACCACTAGAATACAAAGATGTGGTTAGTTTTCTATATTATACTTATAATTGAATATTGTTATTGTTATTTTGCATGATAATTTTTGACTAATCATTTTACTATTTATTACAACAGAGACTATATCATAATTAGTTGTTTTAGTGCATGAAATGAAGCCAAGTGAACAAAGTATGTTCTGCAACTGGGTACATATTTTTGTATAAATCCTGCATCCAAGATAATTAAAATATCACCCAAGGGCATTAGCACATAAATAAAAATTTTCTTTCATCCAGAAAAAATCCAGGTCTGAAAGGGTTAACTCCATCAGATAAACTCTATTGCTCAGCTGAAATATCTCTACCCTGTATGCCCAGGTAAGTGCCTGCTGTTAACACGAGGTTTAAAGTGAGCACAACAGTACTTGCTCATTGCTTGGTCATACTTCCTCCTCAACGGTTGAGGTCTGGGAAGAACTTCCTGCAATAATCTAAGAAGCTTACTGTATATCCGGAGAAGTGAAATTGAACTGTAGAAGAAGAAGAGAACTCCACAGATCAATGACAGCAGCTGAGTAACTACCCCCCAGAACACAATGAAAATTGGTTCGTACAGAAGTTGCTTAACAGATTACAATTAAGAATGGAAAGATTAGGGCAATATAATGAAATGTGTTTCAATGCTGATGACACATACTGTGAGTGCAGACAAGAGAAAATCACAAACTTCGATTCAGTGCCTTCTGTGTTCCATTTCCTGCACAGGTGATAATGACATCGTTCACACTCCTTTAAAGCCTTGGAGATTGCTAAGTTCTGGGCACATATGACAGGAAGATAGTCTAATTTATCTCTTTCCTGATTTCTCTGTGTGTTTGTTATGTTTGCAACTTGAGAGTAAATAAACTGTGAAAAAAAGAAGCCTCTTAACCTGTCTCTCATGTAATATATGAGGTCTGATTAAAAATTAATGGTAATTTTTTAATTTTGCTGGCTTTATACATCCAATTCTCGAAAAAATGGAATAAAGTGCAGCACTGGCTGTGACTTTGGTGAAATTACTGTGTTGTAATACAAGGGTTTATGAGTGATACAAATGTTCCATTGAGAGTCGAGAAGATGCTTAATGTGACAACTGCCCTGGATGCCCTCGCAAATGAATTACTGATGAAAATGTGGAAGAAGTAAATAAAATAGCTTAGAAAATCACCAAATCACTATCATAAAGGTTGCTAATGATGTCATATCCTTCAGCCTATGCCAAGCAATTTTTTTTAGATGTTTTGGACCTGAAATATGCAGCACGAAAGTTTGTTCCAAAATTGTTGAATTTTGACCAAAAAAGACATCACACAGACATTACTCGGGAATTGCTGAGTGAAGTCAACAATGATCCAGAGCTTCTAAATAAAGTTATAGGAGGTCACAAAACATGGGTATAAGGGTATGACATCAAAACCAACCAACCATACCAATGAAATCTACCTGAAGAGCCAAAACTGAAAAAAAAAAAAAAAAAAAAAAAATGACAAGTTCATGTGAATGTTCTTCTCATTTATTTATTTTCCTCCCCAATTACAATGGGATGGCTCACGAGATCCTGCATTATGGTCATACAGCCAATAAGTAATACCAACTGGAAGTTACGCACAGTTTAAGTGAAGCAGTTTGAAGAAAATGACCAGAATTGTGGCAATGGCACCACGATAATGCTCCTGCTCATACCTCAATGCTGGTTCATAATCTTTAGGCAAAAAACAAAACTGTTATGTTGCCTTAGCCACTGTATTCTCCGGACATGACCACCTGTGACTTCTATCTATCTCAGAAGCTGAAGAGGTAAAAACGTAACTGCTAAAGGAGCTGAACATAATAAAAAGTGAGTTTCAGACATGTTTTCAAGATCGTCAAAAACATTGGCACAAGTACATTATATCTGTGGGTGATTAATCTGCATAGGACAAAATGATGTAGATGAATAAATAAAGATTCTTTAAGAAGAACAAAATTTCCTGTTACTTTTTGAGCACACGTTGTATATCATATGGCACACTATTCCTCACAGATACAATATACAAGGATTTTTTCATATGAATTCAGCCTCCTACAGACCAGATGATTTATTTATGTTTTAACTTCCAGTTTTTCAAATACTGTTTGTTTCAATCAAAATGTTGTGATTTTTCTGTTACCAAACATGTTGCAAAAAGGTCAATTAACATGGTACAAGCCCTCGTCCCCTGATATGAACAGCATGTGGCAGAGACTATACAGCGCAAGAATCGTATGATGGGCAATATTCGTGTTAATCATAGAGTCATTATAGAAGGAACATCTATCAGCACTTCAGATTGCAGATTCTTCAACTCTTCAGAGAAGGCTAATAGCTATTGTGTATACTTTGATCAGCCAGAAAATTAAGACCACCTACCTAACAGCCAGTATGTCCACCTTTGGCATGGATTACACCAAAGACACGTCATGAAATGGAAGCAATGAGGCCTTGGTAGATTTCTGGAAGGAGTTAGCACCACATCTGCACACACAAGTCACCTAATTCCCGTAAATTCCAGGGAGGGAGGCGATCACCTCTGACACAACGTTCAATCACATCCCAGTTGTGTTCAAACAGGTTCAAAGCTGGCGAGCTGAGGGGCCAGCACACCAATTGGAACTTGCCTCTGTGTTCCTCGACCAACTCAACCATACACTTGGCCTGGTGAAATGGCATATTGTCATATTGAAAAATAACACTGCCATCAGGAAACATGATCATCATGAAGGCGTGCCCATCTCTGTCACAGTTGTCAATGTAATGACATCGACAACATTGGCGCATGCATGGGTCATAGGTTGTTGAGGCCCATCCTCAGAAATGTACTGTGTGTTCACATACATTTGTACTCTGTCCACCATAATTGACAGGCTGTCCTGTTTTACCAGTAGCTCAACCTGCAACATAAAGCATCTCTAATGTGGGGTGGCTCCACAACTCCCATGACATCTGGATGTGGTTTCACCTTGGTTTTCCCCTGTGTTAGTGACACTCACCATAGCACTCCTTGAACACCCAACATCTCATGCAGTTTCCAAAATGCTCATGGCGACCTCCAGGACATCAGTCTGCCCTCGGTCAAACTCAAATAGATCATGCGCCTTCCCATTCTACACATGGACAGCACACTTACTGATACCACTTGCATCATGTGTGTGTGGGTCTGACTGGCAGTTATTCTACACCAGATGATGGTGCTATTTTGCCTGGATGGATTTACATTGATAGTAGGTCATTGGTCATAATGTTCTGGCTGATCAGCGTATGTACAATCCACTAACCGGCATGGAGTCCCACGTGTCAAACTATTAAGGTGATCACAAGCATGTCCACTGGAAAGGCTGTTGTCACCTATCTTGGAAGTCTGTGGAATCTCTCATTTTGCCACAACTGCAGCACCTTGTTAGCTCACTTGCTACCAACATCGAACAAACTTACCTGTGGACTGACTCATCCATTGTGCTAGTGTGGTTCCTGTCACCTATGTGGTGGAAAACATCCGTGGGAAACAACCATGTGTCTGAGATATAGGAAATCGCAACAGCTGTGATAGGGAGCCATAAATCTGCAATGGAAAATCCAGCTTATCCGACATTGCAAGGAGTGCCTCAAGCAGACTTGCAAGGAAACAGACTATGAAGGGAGAGCCAGTTGGCTTAAAGAAGACACTGCATCCTGGCCAGTATTAGATATCTCTAACAGTTATGCATTTAAAGAGGTGTCAGAAAAAAGAACAGAATTCCTATGTAATTCCAGCGGGAGTAATCCAAAATGAATGCATCAGTCGATTTGCAAAGTTATCATCAGAAATTATTTTATATTCCGGGCAGCCGCAATTGTAGATAGGCATGATGTTATGAAGAACCCTGTTTACAACTGGTAAAATTGTTGTCTGTTAAAACACTACTGGTTTCACAGCTTCAAGCTGCATCATCATGTGAAACCACATGGTAAAAAGCCAAGTACAGTGTCACCACATTTTGTTTATATTAAAAATTATAAAGGAATGTCTAAAACATACAAACAATATTAAAAAATGACACGGACACCCATCATTTCTATTCAAAATTTACTATTCAGAGAATATCATCAATACTAGAGTGAGCAAAAGGTAAAGAAGACATACTTCATTCTCTAAAATTTGTCTGCATCTAAAAATAAAACAGAAAATATTTACAGTGAGTAGACCCTAATTTTTTTTAACAAGGAGGCTGGATTGGTGATAACACAATTAATCGTGGCACATGCAAATTATTATGTGGAAAGTACGAGGTAGCAGTGTCTTACCAATGTGACAGCAAAGCTGCTGAGCACACGGTAAGGCAAGAGTGGCCTGCACAAATGACAAAAAGAGACTAGCTGGCTGGCAGTACGCAAGCTACCCATGTGGACAGTTTGATGACATATACTCATGATCAAGATTGCTATCTGTACAAGTGAAAATAATACAGAATTTTGTTTCACACTAACAACTACCAAACAATCAAAATTAGCCATAATACTGTAGTGCTTTATTTCCAATTGCGTATTCAACATAAACTGTGTGTTGTCTTTTTCATGTCTAAGAATTTCCCCTTTCTCTAATATATTCAAAAAATAGCTTTTTTTCTTTTTTTGTGAAGTAGTTTTTAATTTTCTGAAGCACTTGTGATGCTGTGGCTGTCATCGTGTAAATGCGTTCTTAATGCAGACCACAGGTTATTTATGTTAAATTGTTCCTTAAATCATTTTCTACCAATTTGTCCTATATATTTCTTAGGGCATTCACTGCATGTAATTCATTATACTCCCACTTCGTTATATCTATTTCCGACAGTTTTTTGCCTGTGATTTTCTGCCTGGATCTGAAAATGTAAAATATGCTGGAATAATTGTTTTGGATCTCATACATCTGCCAATTTTTTGGGTTCTGCACCCAGATGTGGTATTCTACAAAAAATTGAGCCTTCCTTTGTCTGCTTGGCTCATCTCAGGATTATAAGATGTGCCTCTAATCCACTATGGGAAGGCAGATGTTTCTTTTTCAATATACTTCTGTTAATTATGTTACCAAATTACGAACCACAACCATATACTATATAACCTCATATTACACCACTTGAGCTTCTCTGGTAAGGGACAGTTCATACATACGGTTTAACATATGCTTTGGTGGGGGGGTTGGGGGGGGGGGGGCGACCGCAGGCTATAAGAAGAAGAGCTCCTTGCACACTATCTGAATAAAAATTTCCAACATCTTACTAATTTCAGTAGAAAAAATAGGAAATACCTTATAAACAATTTACAGGATGTAATCATACCACCAACCACACATATGACAACATGTATGCTAATATACTTATTGTTCAGGTGGAAAGTATTGTCATGGAGAATCCGGGTACCTTTTCAGAGAGACAACCTAAAGAGGTGGAAGAAATGCTTGGCTTTGTTAAAAATTGTTTTATCTTTAATTATTTTAAATTTGGGGATGATTTTCATTCACAACAATAGGGATAGGCGTTGGGCTCTCCATTTGCCTATTGTAAAACAAATATTTTTATGGCCAACTTTGAGCAAGAATTTATGACAAAAGTCCCTCAACTGCTAGAAGATTAATTTTATGGAACAGGTATGTTTACAATGTTTTCATATTATATGATGGTAATAATACTGGAAGTGACCAGCTTCCTTGGCATCTTAATAGTCTGAATCAAAAGTACACTGGGCAGTGTATTTAGAATTAAAACATTACTATTTTTGGACCTCCAAGAGACTGAAAATGAGGCTCGATATTTACCAAAAGCCAATTACAGATCTTATTATACACAGGCAGTCATGTCAACCTATGAAATATAAAACCACAGCATTCTGAACCATGTTAAACCGCATGTATGAAGTGCCTCTTACCAGAGATGCTCAAGTGGCTAAATATGAGTTTATACAGTATTTAGTGTATCAAAAATGTTACGGTCCAGAATTTGTTAACCCAATTAACAGAAGTATATTGAAAAAGAAAAATCTGCCTTCCCATACTGGATTAGAGGCAGATTTTATAACACTTAGACCAGCTGAACAGACAATTTTTGTAAAATACTACATCTGGGTGCAATATCCAAAAAAATTGCCAGACACATGAGGTCCAAAAACATTATTCCAGCGTATTTGATATTTTCAGTTCTAGAAGGAAATCTCAAGCACAAGGAAGCTGTGGTATTTAAACATAATGAAGAGGAGGTCTACTGCATTACATGCAATGATTGCCCTGAGAAATACATAGGACAAACCAGTAGGTCATATCAAATAAGATTGAAGGAGTAACTTAACTTAAATAACCTGCAATCTGCATTAAAAGCACACTTACATGATGATGGCCACAGCATCACAAGCCCTTCAGGAAATTTAAAAATATTTCACAAAAAAAAAGGAAGCTATTTTTTTTAATATATTAGAGGACATGGAAACTTTTAGACATAAAAAAGACGTGTTCACGTTGAATAATCAATTGGCATTAAAGCACCATAGCATTTTGGCTAATTTTGATTGTTTGTCAGGTATTAGTATATAGTAAAATTCTGTATTATTTTTGCTTACGAAGGTAGCAACCCAGCGCTTCTACTCATGAGTATATGACATCACACTGTTCACACGAATAGCTTCCATTCTGCCAGTCAGTCAGTCTCTTTTTGTCATTCGTATAGGCCACTTCTGCCTTGCCATGCGCTGTTCTGCCATGCAGTCACACTGGTAAGTAATTGCTGCCCGATACTTTCCACAAAATAATATGCGCGTGCCGCAACTAATCATCTTAGCAGTGATAATTCTTTATCGCCAGACCAGCTTCTTTTTTAAAAAATTTTAGCATCTACTCACTATAAATATTTTCATCTTTCTTTTTAGATGCAGGCAGATTTTAAAGAATGAAGCATGTTTTCTTTATCTTTCGCTCACCAGAGTATTGATGATATTGTGTGGGTAGTAAATTTTGGCTAGGATCAATAGGTATGCCTGTGATATTTTAATGCTGTGTGTATATTTTAGGCATGCATTTATTAATTTTAATATCCAAAAAAATGTGGTGACACTGTACTTTAGTTTTTATCTGTAGATTCACCTGATGATTCAGCCTGAAGCTATGAAACTAGTCGTGTTTTAACAAACAGCAATCTTCCAAGTTGTACGCAGAGTTCTTCCTAACACCATGCAAAGTTATCAAAATTGCAGCATGCTGTTCCAGGTTTACATTAACTGCAGGACAGTGGAAGAAACAGGATTAATTATGCAAGTATCTAGCACTGAAGTACATCATCTTTTATCAGAATAGCATAAGAAGTTACATATGCAATGGAAAACCACCAACTGGAGAAGATGCTAATAGAAAAAAATACTAAGCTCAAATCATTGCTTCCCATCAGCAATGACGCAAAATTATTATGGGTTGGAGGCATACTACAAAATGCTGTCATATGAGGAGAAAAATCAACTTGTACTGCTACCTCGCAATCATCTGACAAGACTAATCTTGGAAGCTGAATAATGTCGACTTTCCCACACAGATGTCTGCTGTTGCTTAAATCGCTCAGGAAGCACACAATGAATGTCATATGGATGAAGTGCCATCTAGCATTTCTCCATTAGTACTTCACTTGTCAGGAGCTGAGGGCAAGGCCTGCACAACAGCTCTTGGGAGGCTTGCAGCACTAACTTGTAGAAGCTGTGAGACCTTTCTTCAACTAAGGTATTTAATCATTCTATGTGAAGACTAGCTCATGACTACACAAACTAAAGAAAAATTGCTATGTTGACCTAGTTGTAGCCTAAACAGATGCAGTGTAACTGGAGATATTAGAAACATGACTATTGAAGTATTCCTGTCAGACCTATTAAGATCTGTATCATGATGTAGATGCTAAAATCTCTACAGTTACAAAGGAGCAAATTTTGTTGGGGCAAGTCATGAATCCAGCAAGTTATGAGTTTCTGTGAGCATTCACTATAAGCAGAAACAGATGAAAACCTTTTGTGAATGAAGAATGTATCAACTAGCACTTCATACTTCATTCCTCTGGCATTGTGACTTAGCAGAATGTGGGAAGCAGGAGAGAAGTCTTTCAAGTACCACTTGCGGTGAACTTATGATTAAAATTCAAAGAGCTGACAATACTGACTTGTCAAATTGAGCTGCACGTGATTTCTTGACCTTTCACACCACTGTCTTGTGCTCCTACTGATCCCCAAGTCCTCACCCCAGGTCAATTCCTGATTGGAAACAGAGTCACAAGTATCCCTAAGCCAGTTCTAAGTACAACAGGTCTGAGCTTGCTCTTAAGGTGGGAACTGGTAAGGTGAGAGCTCCGGATGACTTGGCAATACTGACCCTCTGACTATCTACATCACTTGTGCTAGCAGGCCAAGAGGACAATCCCAAGTCAAAATGCAGTGCATTGGTTGCAGCAAGGTAGGACAGCCTGACACTCTACACTTGAAGATAGCCAACACTGAAGGAGTACATCCTGGATGCAATGGAATGGTGTGTGTATGCGTGTGGTCATCATTCGCACACCAGTGTGTGTGTATGTGTGTGTGTGTGTGTGTGTGTGTGTGTGTGTGTGCGTGTGTGAAGTCATCATTCGCACACCACAAGTGTGTTTTCAGGCAACCAATCTACAAACTGTGTCCTTTACCAAGTGAAGTGATGCTAAAGCACTGTATTTGTTCTTTTATCTTGAATGTTTTCTTTTCTGTGTGTGCTTCATTTCAACTGGCTCAGTGTACTGCTCATACATGATTGTAATTTTCAAGAACCAGTACCAAAACTCTACTTCTTCCCAAGTGCAACAAGCTTAGTGATTGACAGAATAGCTTGTTGAAGGGAATAGTGATCTGTGTACTTTCCTGATTTTTCTTTCAAGCTTCAGCAGGACTTCATATTATTTGTAGCATATTGTAAGAAAATTAATCTGTGTACGTTTGGTTGCTAAATTCAACTCAATCACTGGTGAGTGCTGCTTTCTCTGTAGTTACTTTTACTTGAAGTGAATGACAGTAACTCCGTTCATGGGTGCCTAGCAGTACAATCACTCCCTATGAGAGAAAAGCACTGAATGCAACATATTGGTCGCCTTTCATATCCTCATGGTCCACATGTCACCATACAGCTGACTGCCTTGTACATTAAATGACAAAGATGTGTGTCTTGATTTATGAGTACTCAAATATTTGTGAAGAAAAGTGCTTCACCACACTTTCCATTGCTGTTATGCAAATTAACTCTTCTATCTTGCAGAATTTCTTCAAGAATGTTTGACTGTCAGTATCTGCTTTTACAAAGCATGACATGACTGGCTGCTGTGACACATTGGTGTGCTCTACTGTTTCATACTGGCCTTATATGGTCCAATCCAGCTCAGGCTCCTGAAACACAGAATGATCAGCTCATCTAAAGATAGGTCTTGACTTCTGAATGTTTCAACAAAATTCTGCTCTTAGCAATAATTCAATCTTACCAGTTGACAAAAATTCTTGTTTCAGCAAATTTTATGCTCACAAGTTCCATCTATCAAGCTCGATTGTTTGTTCTTGCAAAGGGACAGTTGTCTCTGGCATAACTTAATATTTGACAGACAGGATAGTGTTGCTCATGCAGGAGCCACATCTATAGAGATGAGGTGTTTTGTTTCTAAGAGGGTTACACCTGTTCCTTAAATATGATGTGCCATCTCTGCAGGCCTCTGATATGAAACATGACTCCAGCCCAAAATCAAATAGAAAACAACAAGTATGCCATTTGCGACTGCTGTGTTGCAACTTTATTTTCACTGTCATAAGGAACAGGTGTTAACTCTTGCTTAACTTTAGTTAACAATAAGTCAGTATAACTTATTTGTGTTTATCGTTGTCCACATGATGCATCAGTCCTTCCTTGTGCCATCTTGTATGCATTGCGATCCTGTTTATAGCAATGTGTGATGACATTCTCTGCAAGTATGACAGCTAATGGATTTGCAATCAGAAGCCCTGTGAGCACTCTTAAGACAATTTAACACAAAGTATTGTACATCACAGCAGGTTTGCATTCACTTCCATTGTCCCTAGGTATAAATAACTTCAAAGATGGCAGCACACTCCAGTGACATGACTGAATATAGTGAGCAATCACTTCACCTGCCTCTCCTCCAGTTTATATATGTTGTATGGCTCACTGTTCCAGGCAGATAAAATTTACAACCAACAGTTTCATCTAAACTGGACCTCCTGTAGATCTGATGAATTATTTATGTTTTAACTTTCTGTTGTTTCAATACTGTTTCTTTTGTTCAAAGGGCTGTAATTTTTGACCACACTGTTCAAGTTCTTTTTAGTTTCTTAAGGAGGTAGGATTAAAAAGGTTCTTTTGAAATATACCCCTGTTTAGAACACCCAAATCTTCAGCAATTATGTCTTTCAGATCGTTTCTTTTAACTATCTCCAGCATGAATAGTTTTTTCTGGTTAACCAATCCAATAATTCTCATGCATAGCCCGCCTCCACCCATTGAAACCAAATGTCTGTCAGATTTTACTCTACATTTTTCTATGTTTACAATTAGCGGCAAAGCCAATGAATATGATGTCATGAAAATAATTTTGTTACAGAGTATATATCTGCAAGTTTTGCAAAACTGTGCACTATAGCACAGACTGAATGATTCATTCCGGAACAGTCCTTGAAAAGAGGAAAACAATTTTTGTATGTTATTTTCATTACAATACTAAGAACTCACTGTAAATAACTGTTCGTATGATGGATGTGGCTCAGAATTAAGTCCTTTATGATGAAGGACTACTTTGTAGCCTGAGTTACTGCCTTGACCCCGAACATGCAGCAAAAGCTTATTATAATCCTGAAGATTTATGTCAGTCCTCGTCTGTACACCAGCAAATCCTGCACCATTAGGCTGAGGATTCAACATTGTAAAAAATACAGCACGTTGAAATATCTGTGTTTTTTGCAGTGCAAGCACAGCTTTTGACATTCCCACAGTTCTCACTGTATCAGATACTTCATACCAATCTTGCAGAGATTTACTTGTTGTAAAGTCAAACAATGTCATGTTTTCTTGGGCAGATACATTTGTTAAGCTGAGCCCCAAAACAGACCTGTAAGAAAAAGAAAATTTTTATGCAGTCATCTCCAGGATAAAACAGTTACCTAAAAAAAATTGGCTATATCCATAGCTGCTCTATTAATTATTTTACTTGTGAATAGGCAGCAATGTTAAATGTGTGGGTGGGTGGGGGGGGGGGGGGGGGGGGGATATCATCAGAGTACATTATTTACCAAACAAATGAGTATTATAAGATTTTTTTAAAGCAAGATTTACAGTAAAGTTATAGTGTTGCATATCAGAGAAATTCACCTCAAGCTGAAGATGTTCCATATCAAAAGGGAGGGAGTGGGTTGATTTGAGGTAGGGGGGGGGGGGGGGAGGGATAAATATGTTCACACACACATTTACATATTATTTCCTATGCTTATGCCAAAGTTTTCTTTTCACTGGTAAATAGTGAAATCTGACATAAGGTTATACGCTGTAAACGATTTTGTTACAAAAGTTGTAATCTTTGGGTTTGATTAGCAATCTCATATTTATCAACATTTACTTATAGATAAATTGTAAAAACTGGGGAGAAGAACACAGAAAACATGAACTATTATTATTGAAGACAAATTAATTTGGCTGTGCTCTCACTAAATATGAAAGATGTGACTGACATAACACAAATGCTGTTAAGTAAATGTTGCCTCATATGGTCTGATACATTGGAAAATGAAGTGAAAAATATTAATTTTAGTATGCAGACCCACAAGAAATTTGGTTCCTGATACATATGCATATACCAATCATTTGAAAATGGCCATATTGGCCAAAATCAGCTAACTGTGAAAATAGGTTTTCAATCAATGTGTTACAAGTGTCACTCAGATTTGGAAAAAAGTACATGCACATTAAATTTATGATTTTCAATTCCTATGTTACAGAGAATAATACAGGATCTTTTTAAAAAAAAATATGTATACAAAATTTTAATGAGTTTAGATGAGATACAAAGAAAAACTTTTTTTCATGTCACAAAACATCAAAGGTGCACCATTACCCCATGCAGGCCCATGGCTTTTTTATTAGTGATATTTGGAGATAATATTCAAGCTGCAATGCGATTAATATCATTTTAGAAGTGTTGAAAATGTTCTCCATTTACACTAACACAATGCTAATATCTGCATGTCAATGACTGTCTCTTATGGTCAAAACAACCACGTGTTTCACAAACAATGGCTCCAGGTTCGCTCAAATGGGCAATCAGCTATTCTGGAGTATCTATTGGTATCTCATACAGCAAACACTTCATCTCCATTAGCATAAAAGAAATTCATAGTAACAACGTTGATCTAGTATGGTAGCCACAACAGGCTCTCCCAATCCAACAATTGGGGAAAACCTTGTCTCAATGTTCTCTGACATCAGCAGCAAAGTATGGTGGGGACACATCACGCTGGAGCCATAATCATTGTTTGACTGCTAGTAAGACATTTTCCAACATTTTTGCTAGTACTTCATGGAAAAGGATAACGTAATTTCCTCCACCTTCTGGTAGGCAGAAGATTCAGCCCAATCAAATGGTTGTGAACAATATTAGTCCACACATTTATGGTAAATCTCTGTCAGTGGAACATGTCATTTGCCTTACGATTTTCCAACTCCCAGACATGATTAGTGCCACTGTTGAATATTCCTCTCCTTGTTAAGGCAGTCATCTCAGAAAATAAAATGCATGTTTGGAGGTCAGAGATGTTTACTGCTAGGTTTAGACTCCATTGGTAAAATTCTATGGACCAAAGGAAGTTGTCAGCCAATAAGTTTTATACTTTTGATTTGGTAACCTCAATCCTGGGAAAAGTTGTGCTTACAGGTACCTGTTGTGCCAAGCCTCCCCATAAGTGAAATGCATGCCAACTAACACAGTTAGAGTGTAATCAGCACTCAAGAACCCGTGAACTTCATTAGATACTTTCTTGTAAACACAACATAACGTTAACAGTAATAATGTAATTGTTTATCCAAGAACATGGATACTGCTAGCAGTAATGAAAACTTACTCTTTCTAGCAGTAAGAGGTAACTACTGTAAATCAGTTTCCAGGGCCATTGTGTTGCACTTGAAGCTGTCAAAACAACTGTGAACGTTTGCCTAAGTGAACTCCAGTGTCCAACCTGCCAAGGGCCCCTAGGAATGAAACTGTGCATCTGTGACACTTGGAATCACATAACAAAAGTGTTTCTTTTTTCTTCCCTGTAGTAACTCTATCAATTTGTGTTAACAGTTTTATACATCCTGTACAATTCTAACTGCATTTTTAAAAGTGCTTCTCAGACAAACTTCTACCAAAACAGTGACTACAGGGAGTTAACTGATTCTTTACTAATACCATAATTTCTCACCGAGTTAACTGATTCTTTACTAATACCATAATTTCTCACCATGCTGTACATCTTGTAAAATAATCCACAGGCAGTATTCCTAGGAGACATCCAGCAACACTGGCAGCTCCTATTAGAAGTCTGGTTGACATTGTAACCTAAAATATACCAAAGCACAGATTATAATGTTGATTAAGATGTAATAACTGTCCCAACAGAATGCACAGAGCAGTAGTGGGATAAACAGGAAAAGCTTTACCCCCACCCCCACATCCCTGCACCCACTCACCAAAGTCAAATTTTCTGAATGTGAGACCTCTCCTGGTCTCTATCTCTGTTAGTCCCTTTTCTCAAACTCCTTTTACCCCAGTCTATTATCATTATTTCCAAAGTTGCTTCACATTCTACATGTTACATATATCTGCTTCATTTGGACTCACCAGTTTTTTTCCCCTCTCGTTTCAAATCCTCATAGTAATTTCCCACCTAAGATTTGCTGCAAAGGTTTAAACTATATTTCGTGCACATGCCCGTATTTACACAAGAATGATTTTCCCTAACACCTACATTATTACTCCATCTCCTCATCTTACAAGTTTTCTATGTTCACACCATTTAAATCCCAGTCATATATATATATATATATATATATATATATATAATAGAAAGAAACTTCCACATGGGAAAAAATATTAAAAACAAAGATTCCAAGACTTACCAAGCGGGAAAGCGCCGGTAGATAGGCACAATGAATAAAACACACAAACACACACACAGAATTTTGAGGTTTCGCAACCGGCGGCTGCTTCGTCAGGAAAGAGGGAAGGAAAAGGAAAGATGAAAGGATGTGGGTTTTAAGGGAGAGGGTAAGGAGTCATTCCAATCCCGGGAGCGGAAAGACTTACCTTAGGAAGAAAAAAGGATAGGTATATACTCGCGCGCCACACACACACACACACACACACACACACACACACACACACACACACACACACACACACACACACACAACCTGCTTGTGTCTGTGTATGTATGGATGGATATGTGTGTGTGTGTGTGTGTGTGTGTGTGTGCGCGCGTGTGCACGAGTACATACCTATCCTTTTTTCTTCCTAAGGTAAGTCTTTCCGCTCCCGGGATTGGAATGACTCCTTACCCTCTCCCTTAAAACCCACATCCTTTCATCTTTCCTTTTCCTTCCCTCTTTCCTGACGAAGCAGCTGCCAGTTGCGAAAGCTCGAAATTCTGTGTGTGTGTTTGTGTGTTTTATAGATAGATAGATAGATGGGGGGCATGAGGAGGGGTGAAGAGAGGGCCACACGAGTTCTTGCATGGAAGAGTATTTCTAAGTTTGGCACTAACTATTCATCTGCATTTCTTAAGGCAGTACTTACTGCTTAGCAATCCTACTTGTTAACATCAACCTTCTCACTTCATGTAGATAAGAGGTTTGTTCCCTGTTAGTCAGTGCTATTCTGAATTTCACTGTACTTGAACCAATAACAAAGATGAACATGTCAGCATAACAGATGAAACACATGGTCAAATTTATTTCCGATCATAGCTCCATAAGACCAAAAGCATTTGAGATAAAAACGTCTTTTAATGAAAAAGTACAGTTTACCAAAGACGACATTGTAGATATCCATTTGTTGTTTGTACTAACGCTGTGTTTGTTATATTGTAAGGCTCTGTTTTATGTTATTCCACTGCGGGAAAGAATGAGGGGGGGGGGGGGGGGGATTAAGTTTCACAGTTCAGATACTGTCAGTGATGTAATAATAACTTTTGCAGGGCTCGATATAAGGATAGTAAGAATGTATGCACTTCCTTTGAAATACCAACTGATTAAATAAGAAGTGCCATTAGGTTATATGGTAGATCAATCTCGAATGTTGCTGAAAAGTGATCAGTATCCCACATGTTTCCAGTTCTTAACAGTCTCCAGCAATTTATTTTAATAGAGTTCAAAACCAAACACCGTACTACATAAATATTTGTATCAGGCATCAATAATATACAATGGTAAACTGAGAAGCTTTGCCATACAGAATTCTACCAAACATTTTTTTGCAGGGTGCACCAGAAGATGGCTGCAGCTGCTTAACATGGAGGATGCAAGAGCAGAGCTGCTGACTACCATGAAATTTTGAACACAGACACCACATTATTTCCTAGACTAACAGATACAAAAACCATGGATCAGGGGAAATTTTCATGTTGCAGGTGAAAGGCTAAAGAACATTGACGTAATCCATAAGGAAACCAATCTGTTAACAAGTACAAGGGAGACAAATGAGCTACCAATTCATACACCAAACGAATGAGGTAATGCTGCCTCTGAATGTGCTTCTAGACATACAGAAGAACTATTGACATCTAGTATTGTAACTTCAAATTGAGTATCCAACAGTGATCACCATGATGACAACAACATAGGAAAATTAAACATCTACACAGCCCCAAAGATAGCAAGAGCACACAACCATGAGAACTGCTGCACAATCAGTTTAATCACAGATGCACCCAAGTTACTAACAGGAATAATAAATTAGAACTGAAAAGAAAATTTATGATTTGTTAAATGACAATTTGTTTGACTTTCAGAAAGATAAAGGCACAAGAAAGCAGTTTTCATGCTGCACTTAATAATGGAACCAGGACTTAAGAGAAATTAAGATACATTCTTAGGATCTGTCAAATTAGAAAAAGCATTTGACAACATAAAATGGTGCAGTATGGTTGAGATTCAGAGAAAAATCTGAATAAGGTATGGGAAAAGATAAGTAGCATACAATATGTACAAGAAGCAAGAAAGGATAATATGAGTGGAAAACCAAGAATGAAGCACTCAGGTTAAAAAGTGTCTATGACAGGAATGTACACTTTTGCTTGTCCTATCTATACATCAAAGAAGCAATGACGAATAAATGATAGGTTCATGTGTGCAATTAAGATTCAGGGAGACAGGGTATCAATGATTAAATCTGCTGGCGACATTGCTATCTCCAGTGAAAGTGGTAGACATATTGAATGGAATGAACAGTCTAATGAGTAAAAAATGTGGTTTGAGAGTAAACCAAAGAAAGACAAAAGTAATGAGAAGTAGAAGAAATGAGATTAGCGATAAGTTTAAGACAAAATTAGAAACCATGAAGTACACAATGACATGAAGTCTTGCTACATTGGAAGCAAAATAACACATGACAGACAAAGTAAGTGTCTATAAAAAGTAGACTACCACAGGCAAATAGGGCACTGCGACCCACGAGAAGTCTTATGATATCTAACATAGGCCTTAATTGGCAGAAGAATTTTTTGAGAATGTGTGTTTGGAGCCAGCAATGTACGGTACTGACTCATGGACTGTGGGAAAAAAGGAGAACAACAAAATAGAAGCATTTGAGAAGTGCTGTTATAAAAGGATGTTGAAAATTAGGTGGACTGACAAGATACAGAATGAAGAGGTTCTCCACCGAAGCAGTGAAGAAAGGAATATATGAAAACCACTGACGGGAAGAAGAGAGAGGATGATAAGATGTATGTTAAGACATCAGGGAACAGCTTTTGGGGTATTAGAGGGACTGTACAGGGTAAAAACTGAAGCGGAAGACAGAAATTGGAATACATCCAACACACAACTGAAGACATATGGTATAAGTGCAACTCTGCAATGGAGAGGTTGGCACCAGAGAGGAATGTGTTGAGATGCATCAAACTAGGTAGATGACTGATGATTCAATACACTTACTCAAAACTGGTGACCAAATAGTCGATACATATGCATTCATGGACATCGCTACCATTCCCACCAGGACACAGTCCTTTGGAATTACTGTAAACATGAGTGTTGTTGTTGTGGTCTTCAGTCCTGAGACTGGTTTGATGCAGCTCTCCATGCTACTCTATCTTGTGCAAGCTTCTTCATCTCCCAGTACCAACTGCAATCTACATCCTTCTGAATCTGCTTAGTGTAGTCATCTCTTGGTCTCCCTCTACGATTTTTACCCTCCACGCTGCCCTTTAATACTAAATTGGTGATCCCTTGATGCCTCAAAACATGTCCTATCAACCGATCCCTTCTTCTGGTCAAGTTGTGCCACAAACTTCTCTTCTCTCCAATCCTATTCAATACTTCCTCATTAGTTATGTGATCTACCCATATAATCTTCAGCATTCTTCTGTAGCACCACATTTCGAAAGCTATTCTCTTCTTGTCCATCCTAGTTATCGGTCATGTTTCACTTCCATGCATGACTACACTCCATACAAATAATTTCAGAAATGACTTCCTGACACTTAAATCTATACTCGATGTTAACAAATTTCTCTTCTTCAGAAATGCTTTCCTTGCCATTGCCAGTCTACATTTTATATCCTCTCTACTTCGACCATCATCAGTTATTTTGCTCCCCAAATAGCAAAACTCCTTTACTACTTTAATTGTCTTGTTTCCTAATCTAATTCCCTCAGCATCACCCAACTTTATTCGACTACATTCCATTATCCTCGTTTTGCTTTTGTTGATGTTCATCTTATATCCTCCTTTCAAGACACTATCCAATCCGTTCAACTGCTCTTCCAAGTCCTTTGCTGTCTCTGACAGAATTACGATGTCATTGGCGAACCTCAACATTTTTATTTCTTTTCCATGGATTTTAATACCTACTCCGAATTTTTCTTTTGTTTCCTTTACTGCTTGCTCAATACACAGATTGAATAACATCTCAATACACAGTTGAATAACATCGGGGAGAGACTGCAACCCTGTCTCACTCCCTTCCCAACCACTGCCTTCCTTTCATGTCCCTCGACTCTTATAACTGCCATCTGGTTTCTGTACAAATTGTAAATAGCCTTTCGCTCCCTGCATTTTACCCCTGCTACCTTCAGAATTTGAAAGAGAGTATTCCAATCAACATTGTCAAAAGCTTTCTCTAAGTCTACAAATGCTAGAAATGTAGGTTTGCCCTTCCTTAATCTAGCTTGTAAGATAAGTTGTAGGGTCAGTATTGCCTCACGTGTTCCAACATTTCTACGGAATCCAAACTGATCTTCCCTGAGGTCGCCTTCTACTAGTTTTTCTATTTGTCTGTAAGGAATTCGCATTAGTATTTTGCAGCTGTGACTTATTAAACTGATAGTTCGGTAATTTTCACATCTGTCAACACCTGCTTTCTTTGGAATTGGAATTATTATATTCTTCTTGAAGTCTGAGGGTATTTCACCTGTCTCATACATCTTGCTCACCAGATGGTAGAGTTTTGTCAGGACTGGCTCTCCCAAGGCCGTCAGTAGTTCCAATGGAATGTTGTCTACTCTGGGGGCCTTGTTACGACTCAGGTCTTTCAGTGCTCTGTCGAACTCTTCACGCAGTATCGTATCTCCCATTTCATCTTCATCTACATCCTCTTCCATTTCCATAACATTGTCCTCAAGTACATCGCCCTTGTGTAGACCCTATATATACTCCTTCCACCTTTCTGCTGTCTGCCCCGGTAGCTGAGTGGTGGTCAGCGTGACAGACTGTCAATCCTAAGGGCCCGGGTTCGATTCTCGGCTGGGTCGGAAATTTTCTCCGGGGACTGGGTGTTGTGTTGTACTAATCATCATCATTTCATCCCCATTGACGCGCAGGTCGCCGAAGTGGCGTCAAATTGAGAGACCTGCACCAGGCGAACGGTCTACCCGACGGGAGGCCCTAGCCACATGACATTTCCATTTATATACCTTTCTGCTTTCCCTTCTTTGCTTAGAACTGGGTTTCCATCTGAGCTCTTGATGTTCATGCAAGTGGTTCTCTTATCTCCAAAGGTCTTTTTAATTTTCCTGTAGGCAGTATCTATCTTACCTCTAGTGAGATAAGCCTCTACATCCTTACATGAGTAAGTGAACTATTCAACCAAGTTACAGCTCTACAAGGAGTAAGTGAACTATTCAAGTAAGTTACAGCTATACAAGAAGGGCACTCCACCTATGCATTGCAATGGCAATGCTCTTTGCACGTACGCGCGCGCCTGTGTGTGTGTGTGTGTGTGTGTGTGTGTCTAACACACTGGAGCTGCAATCCAACAATGTTGACTAACCTGTGCCATGGAAAATGCTGTGAAAAATCAGTCTTTCTGGCAGCATATTTTAAATTGGACAGCCTTTGACTGTTCATAACAGACAACTGTACCAAGCTACGATTCCTCATAGTTACAGGTTCTGTCTCAGTTTAATCTTCTTGTCATCAGATGTGGTGAAACACTGGTTGCAATCATCTGCACATTGTGAACATATCTTCCATTAACACCTACAGCCATGTCACCTTGCATCTCATCTTCAATCTTTGACACATGGAGTCTGCTGTCACCAACAAGTTGCACCCAGTTTTTGGAGCGGATTTTGTCAACTTTTATGGCATCTTCACAGATCTTCTCCATCAACATCTCCTAGACTCTACAACACAGCTGTCCAGCTGAGGACACTTATGTCATGCCAGACAAACTCAATATTGCAAAGCCAGAGTTCTCTTTCCTGTTAGCACAAAGGACCTGTCACCCTTTAGACAGTAGCTGAGCCTTGCCACTTCATGTTGTTCCTAAGAAGGTCCATGGTTAGTGACTAATGTCCGTTTACTGCCAGAACAATACCTAAACACTGTCCTAAGTGGTATACCAAAGAATTTGCTATCACATTCAGGACAAGACCGTTTCATGCACAATCGAAAATGGCCATGCTTTTTATCATATACTGACTGCTCTAGATAAAATCCACTGTTTGCACTCCATTCAGACTCCAGAAATTTCTGACGACGCCTGTCAGACTGTGCAATGTTGCCCAGACTTTTTAGCACTTAACTGACGAAATAACCAGAGACATCTGTTACGTCTATATTGATGAACTTGTGGGTCAGAGCTTTCAGCCCATCCACAGCAACTATTCACTATATTTTGGGAACACATTTTAGTCATTTCCATGGTCCACAATAATTTGTGAATTAAGTCACTCTCTGGCATGAATAAATCCTTATCAAGTGTTTTACAGGCAATCATGCATTGCTGTTAGTGCTTCTAAACTATTTCCTAAACAGTTCTCTTTGCCAACACCTGGAGACACACTGCATTTGATTGATGAAAACAAAGCATCTTTCATCAGCGAGAAAGCTGCTATTGAAGAGGTGCATTATTATTAGCTCATCCTCTTTTTATCACACCTCTTGCAATTATACTGGCTGCATCGTTGGAGCTGTATTACAACAACATGCACATGGCTGGCAGCCTTGGTCTTTCTCCACAAAAATTATTACCAGTACAAGCAAATTAGTCATCATGTGGCTGTGGACTCTAAGGGTCTACACCTCAGTTGGAAAGTTTAGCCACACATAAAAAGGTTAACATCCACCCTTACCACAGACCACAAATCACTGACTTGTTATCCTTCAGAAGCCAGACAAGGAATCAATGCACCATTTGGGACCTTTAGACTTCACTGTGCAAATTATATGGCTATTTGACATGTTGCTTAAGAGCTGAATGGACCAGCAAATGCTCTATCTCACATTACTGACACTGCAAAGGAACCTGACTACATAGCACCTGTCAATGCTCATGAAGGAGACAATGAACTGAAGACATTCCTTGCAGAGCCATCAGGTTTACAGCTCTGAGACGTTCATATAACACACTTAAACTGTGCTGTGAGCCATCAACACTGAAAGCATGAGTTTTATAGCAAACTTTTGCCAACACGCAATTTCCTCCATACACCTCACACCCAGGAGTGGCACAGTACCACACAAGTGGCTCGTAGTGAAATTGTGTGCATATGGAATATCGTCTCAGTTATGTGACAGGGTTTGTGATTTCCTGTCAGAGAGGTCACAGTTTGTAGTAATTGATGGAAAGTCATCGAGTAAAACAGAAGTAATTTCTGGCCTTCCCCAAGGTAGTGTTACAGGCCCTTCGCTGTTCCTTGTCAATATAAATGATTTGGGAGACAATCTGAGCAGCCATCTTCAGTTGTTTGCAGAGGACACTGTCATTTATTGAGTAATAAAGTCATCAGAAGATCAAAACAAACTGCAAAATGATTTAGAAAAGATATCTGAATGGTGTGAAAATTGGCAGTTGACCCCAAATAATGAAAAGTGTGAGGTCATCCACATGAGTGCTGTGTAATCTAAAAGCTGTAAATTCAACTAAATACCTAGGTATTATAATTATGAACAACTTACATTGGAAGTAACACATAGAAAATGTTGTGGGGAAGGCTAACCAAAGACTGTGTTTTATTAGCTGGACACTTAGAAAATATAACAGACCTACTAAGGAGACTACCTACACTATGCTTGTCCATCCTCTTTTTAGAGTACTGCTGCACGGTGTGGGATCATTACCAGATAGGACTGACAGAGTACATCGAAAAAGTTCAAAGAAAGGCAACATGTTTTGTATTATCACGAAATATGGGAGAGAGTGTCACAGAAATGATACAGGATTTGGGGTGGACATTATTAAAAGAAGGGCGTTTTTTGTTGTGATAGAATCTTCTCAAGAAATTCCAATCACCAACTTTCTCCTCCGAATGCGAAAATATTTTGTTGACAACGACCTACATAGGGAGGAACAAGCACCACAATAAAATAAGGGAAATCAGAACTCATACAGAAATATATAGGTGTTCATTCTTTTCGCACACTATACGAGAGTAGAATAATAGAAAATTGTGAAGGTGGTTCGATGACCCTTCTGCCAGGCATTTAAATATGATTTGCAGAGTATCCATGTAGATGTACTTGTACACTAGTGAAAATGGCTTTTGATGGCCACATATTAAGAAGTGTTCCAAGGAATTTGTCCACCAGTGCAATGCCTGGCAGCATAACAAAATAACTTTTCATGTTATAGCTCCATTTTGTACTTTTACCCCACTGAGCAAACGGCTTGAGCATGTTTACATTGACATTATTGGACCTTTACCACTATCAGAAGGATACCAATAATGCTCATTATTTCTCTCACTGGTATGAGGTTTATTCAAAGATAGATGGAACAGCAACAACTGTAGCAATGAGCATCTTTTGCTAGCACTTTGCCTGCTTTCCCTACATGTTACCACCGATCGGACAGAAAGTTTTGGGCCACATCTCTTTAAAGCACTTTCAGCACTGCTTGGTGTGAACCAAATCTGAATCCACCACACTATGCTAATGATCTTGTGGGACCGTCTCATCAACAGTTAAAGGTCTTCATCAGATATCCTTCGTATGGAAGTAAATATTTTGTAAACATGTTAGGATTCCTAGAAGCTTGAATTATTGTCTATAGAGTGGATGAAGATGACTACCATAAATACTCTGTTTTGCATGTTCCTGTTCACAAATATTTTGTGCCCATGTGTAAAACATTAATGGAGGAAAATAGCTGAACCCCCACAAAGAAACTCAAAAATAATTATTTTCTGCTTTACAACATGAAGTTACATTTCCTTACTTTCGGAAAATTGATGACACTACTTCTGGTTTAGATTTTGTATAATTCCCCTAGACATGTTCTTTACATCTACATCAACTATATACTGTTTAGTTCTTAGTAGACCTTCCTCACTTCCTGTGGTTGGGTGACCTGCAAGTCTCAATAATACATACGGCCACACCATACATGCAACCACACCAGAAGGACATCTGTAGAGAGGCAAGACAAACATATGCTTCCTGAAGAGGGGCAGCAGCATTTCAGTAGTTGTAGGGCCAATAATCTGGGCGATTGATCTCGCCGTGTAAAATTATCCAACATGGCCTTGCTAAGTTGGGACTGTAAACAGAGAAAGCAAGGGGAAACTACAAGTGTTATTTTTCAATAGGACATGCTGCTCTACTGTATGTCTTCTGAGTAAAACATTGCAGTGATAAAAGAGTATCATACAAGGAACTACAGGTAGGCATTACTCTGGGTGTCAGATTCCTTAATCAGGCAGATACGTTAGAGAAATTGAAAAATGAAATTGTTCCACTGAAGTTGAATATAGAAAGAATTAATGAAGTGAGGTGAAAACTTGGAAAACCCAATTTTGTTGCAGGGATCTTTTCCTTAAATAATTGGTATATTTCTTGCAAATTTTCCAACACTAGCCTCTTTTGAACCTGGATCTTTCCATCTTTATTTCTTATGGTCACACAATCTTTTTTCTCCGACATCATTCTAATAACGTCATCAGAATTGTAGAAGTCTTTTACACAGTCAACAATGTTCTCATTTAGAGTTCTTCCAGGTTTAGGATTAGGATTTGACAAAATTCCTTTTTCTTTTACTAACAGTTTTATTGCACGAGCCATGTAGTTTGTCACTCCACATTATTCTTCTATTTTCTGACAGCTCCAACTCATAGGTAAGATAGACAAAATCATCATGTTTTCACTTCTTTTTGTTGTACTTCCCAGATACCTCTCCCCTTTCTTACAAACTTCTGTGATGTTCACAAAGTGGGAGTGAGGACAGGAGTAACATTGTCAGAGCAGTTCAGGAGTTGTGCATGCACAGCAGTCGGTAGAGAAAATGTCTGCAAAAGGCAAAGGTTCCAGGCTCTAGATTGGCTGGGACACAATTACAGTCTGCCAGGAAGTTTCAAATAAATAGGCACTCTGCTGTAGAGTGAACTCATCCTGGGAACACAAAATCAAACAAAGATAACGCACAAGGTCTAACAATGAATAAGAAATTAGGAATGGTAAACTACTATGAAGATCATAGTCAACACATCACTGCAGCCAAGTTAAAGCCAAGACCCATATATATATATATATATAAAACAGAAAGAAACTTCCACATGGGAAAAATATATTAAAAACAAAGATTCCAAGACTTACCAAGCGGGAAAGCGCCGGCAGACAGGCACATGAACAAAACACACAAACACACACACAGAATTACAGGTTTCTGTGTGTGTGTTTGTGTGTTTTGTTCATGTGCCTGTCTGCCGGCGCTTTCCCGCTTGGTAAGTCTTGGAATCTTTATATATATATATATATATATATATATATATATATAGCGGGAAAGCGCCGGCAGACAGGCACATGAACAAAACACACAAACACACACACAGAATTACGAGCTTTCGCAACTGGCAGTTGCTTCGTCAGGAAAGAGGGAAGGAGAGGGAAAAATGAAAGGATGTGGGTTTTAAGGGAGAGGGTAAGGAGTCATTCCAATCCCGGGAGCGGAAAGACTTCCCTTAGGGGAAAAAAAGGACAGGTGTACACTTGCACACACACACACACATATCCACCCGCACATACACAGACACAAGCAGACATATTAAAAGGCAAAGAGTTAAGGGCAGAGATGTCAGTCGAGGCGGAAGTACAGAGGCAAAGAAGTTGTTGAAAGACAGGTGAGGTATGAGCGGCGGCAACTTGAAATTAGCGGAGGTTGAGGCCTGGCGGATATCGAGAAGAGAGGATATACTGAAGGGCGAGTTCCCATCTCCGGAGTTCGGATAGGTTGGTGTTGGTGGGAAGTATCCAGATAACTCGGACGGTGTAACACTGTGCCAAGATGTGCTGGCCGTGCATCAAGGCATGTTTAGCCACAGGGTGATCCTCATTACCAACAAACACTGTCTGCCTGTGTCCATTCATGCGAATGGACAGTTTGTTGCTGGTCATTCCCACATAGAAAGCATCACAGTGCAGGCAGGTCAGTTGGTAAATCACGTGGGTGCTTTCACATGTGGCTCTCCCTTTGATCGTGTACACCTTCCGGGTTACAGGACTGGAGTAGGTGGTGGTGGGAGGGTGCATAGGACAGGTTTTACACCGGGGGCGGTTGCAAGGGTAGGACGGCCAGCACATCTTGGCACAGTGTTACACCGTCCGAGTTATCTGGATACTTCCCACCAACACCAACCTATCCGAACTCCGGAGATGGGAACTCGCCCTTCAGTATATCCTCTCTTCTAGATATCCGCCAGGCCTCAACCTCCGCTAATTTCAAGTTGCCGCCGCTCATACCTCACCTGTCTTTCAACAACTTCTTTGCCTCTGTACTTCCACCTCGACTGACATCTCTGCCCTTAACTCTTTGCCTTTTAATATGTCTGCTTGTGTCTGTGTATGTGCGGGTGGATATGTGTGTGTGTGTGTGTGTGTGTGTGTGTGTGTGTGTGTGTGTGTGTGTGTGTGTACACCTGTCCTTTTTTTCCCCTAAGGGAAGTCTTTCCGCTCCCGGGATTGGAATGACTCCTTACCCTCTCCCTTAAAACCCACATCCTTTCATTTTTCCCTCTCCTTCCCTCTTTCCTGACGAAGCAACTGCCAGTTGCGAAAGCTCGTAATTCTGTGTGTGTGTTTGTGTGTTTTGTTCATGTGCCTGTCTGCCGGCGCTTTCCCGCTTGGTAAGTCTTGGAATCTTTGTTTTTAATATATTTTTCCCATGTGGAAGTTTCTTTCTGTTTTATATATATATATATATATATATATATATATATATATATATATATATATATATATATACTTTTTGATAGTATAATTTGTTACCTTACAGAAATGGCATCTCAGAAGAGTTGGGCGATTATTGCTGCTAAATGTTGTAACGCTTTTAAAGTGGAACAACATAAGATAGTCCATGTACAATCACTAAGAAATGTAACAGACTGGATGTGCTCTCTATACTTAGGAAGCATTAGTGGCATGAAAATGTGTGATGTATGTCAGTGACAAACACAAAACAGAAGAAGTAGTTATACGCGAAAATGTAAACGATTCTTTTATTGATCCTCAATCTTTCCTAAACTATTTGAACAAGGCACTGGATCTCATTGGTGAGTCACCACTAAAGAAGAAAAAGGTTGCTGTGACTACCTATACAAAAAAAAACTTGATAAAATAAAGTCTAGCTTAGACAAGAACTTACCACCAGAATCGAGCACTGAAGAAGTTATTACTGAACATTCCGAAGATGAATCGGAAATTATTCAACAGTTAAAAGAAAAGTTTGATTAAGACCAAGGGACTGTATCCTGGCTAGAAGTGGCGGCACACATATTGTTTGTGTGTGTACCTTACACCAAAACATTAAGCTAATGGTGAATGTTGCCAAGTTGAAAAATTTTGATGTGGATGGAGACAAAACTGCTTTGAAAGCTTATCATTCCTGATTAGTCTAGATGATGTGCAACCCACCATTGCAACAGTGTTTTATGGATATTTGTAAAGAATGTCCTGATGTTTCCAGACTTAAAGATCTATTGAATGCAAAGTTCACTGATGATACGATTGATGAAGTTACCTACAAAAAGTGGGTAACTGTAGATAGGTGTTTGATGGAAACTGTAATAAAAAGTACTGATGACTATGGATGAGTTTTTGGACTCTCCAATGAAGGTAAAAACTCATTCATTTATAGCTAGTCAGCAGAAAGAATACTGCAGCGAAATCAAGGACAATTTAACTGAAGGCCATGTAGTAGTCAACTGTAATTTTGCAGAAAACGATTCTTTCATAGTACAAAATGAAATACAATAATTCCACTGGACTACCACCCAAGCTACACTGCATCCTTTCATCATATATCATAAATGGAAGGGAAAACTAAAACATCTGCAGTATGTCTTCATATCAGATTGCTTGAAACAAAACACAGTTGCTTTCTATGTACTAAAAAAAACCTGCCAGAAATCATAAAGCAAACCTTTTCTTTTGCACTTACAAAGATTACTTACTTTTCTGATGGCAGCACTGCACAATATAAAAATTAGAAAAACTTCCTTAATTTGTGTTTGCATAAAACTGATTTTGAAGTTGAGGGAGAGTGGGAGTTCTTTGCAACATCTCATGACAAGAGTGCATGTGATGGCCTTGGCGGAACTGCTAGCTGCTACAGCCAGCTTACAAAGGCCGTATGACCAACAAATCTTAACATCCAAATCACTTTATGTATCTGCCATGGAAAACCTAAAAAAACATTGACTTTGAATATTGCACAACAGAGGACTATGAAATGACCAAAGAATACTTAATTCCTTGTTTTAGTGAATCAAAAGTGATTGTGGGAACACAGAAGTTTCACTCATAGAAACCCTGCACAGAGAGTCAAATTACTGTCAAGCCTTATCATTTTAGTCTGGATTAGTCTCTTGAATGTGTGACAACACTGAACCAAATAACACTGTCACATATTAAAAATACTGCTACTGGTTTTGTGACAGTAGCATATGATGACTATTGGTGGCTAGGATGCACTGAAGAAAAATACGACATGTACTGAATAAATTTTTTACACCCAAAGGGTTCAGCCCAGTCTCTTTACTATCCACAACCAAGAGATATATTAGATGGCCCAGGAAATACTCTTTTACAAACAAGCGAATCCAACAACAGCTATGGGAAGAACCTACCCTTTAAGTGCTAAAGAAATGAAGTTGTCCTCTCTTGCTTTGGAAAAATATCTTAAAAGATCATAAAAGAAGCACGTTTAAATATGTTACACCTATCCTCACTAAACACTAAGTTGTAAAAATACCATGTGTATTAACTTTGTAAATACCAATTAGTATTAGAAATACAGTTCTATCCATGCAAATATCAACAAGTTAATATTTTTCCAAAGTGAAATTACTTATATGCCAATTTCTAATATAAGGAACTTGTTGTAAACAATTACAAATAACACTGGAAAACCAAGAAAGAGATAATCTCTCCCATTTACATCTAAGGATGAAGGTGAGTGGCTTTATTCAAAATTTTAACTTGTAGCACATATGTTGTTGTTGTTGTGGTCTTCAGTCCTGAGAGTGGTTTGATGCAGCTCTCCATGCTACTCTATCCTGTGCAAGCTTCTTCATCTCCCAGTACCTACTACAACCTACATCCTTCTGAATCTGCTTAGTGTACTCATCTCTCGGTCTCCCTCTACGATTTTTACCCTCCACACTGCCCTCCAATGCTAAATTTGTGATCCCTTGATGCCTCAAAACATGTCCTACCAACCGATCCCTTCTTCTAGTCAAGTTGTGCCACAAACTTCTCTTCTCCCCAATCCTATTCAATACCTCCTCATTAGTTACGTGATCTATCCACCTTATCTTCAGTATTCTTCTGTAGCACCACATTTTGAAAGCTTCTATTCTCTTCTTGTCCAAACTAGTTATCGTCCATGTTTCACTTCCATACATGGCTACACTCCAAACAAATATTTTCAGAAATGACTTCCTGACACTTAAATCTATATTCGATGTTAACAAATTTCTCTTCTTCAGAAACGCTCTCCTTGCCATTGCCAGTCTACATTTTATATCCTCTCTACTTCGACCATCATCAGTTATTTTACTTCCTAAATAGCAAAACTCCTTTACTACTTTAAGTGTCTCATTTCCTAATCTAATTCCCTCAGCATCACCCGATTTAATTTGACTACATTCCATTATCCTCGTTTTGCTTTTGTTGATGTTCATCTTATATCCTCCTTTCAAGACACTGTCCATTCCGTTCAACTGCTCTTCCAAGTCCTTTGCCGTCTCTGACAGAATTACAATGTCATCGGCGAACCTCAAAGTTTTTACTTCGTCTCCATGAATTTTAATACCTACTCCAAATTTTTCTTTTGTTTCCTTTACTGCTTGCTCAATATACAGATTGAATAACATCGGGGAGAGGCTACAACCCTGTCTCACTCCTTTCCCAACCACTGCTTCCCTTTCATGCCCCTCGACTCTTATTACTGCCATCTGGTTTCTGTACAAATTGTAAATAGCCTTTCGCTCCCTGTATTTTACCCCTGCCACCTTTAGAATTTGAAAAAGAGTATTCCAGTCAACATTGTCAAAAGCTTTCTCTAAGTCTACAAATGCTAGAAACGTAGGTTTGCCTTTTCTTAATCTTTCTTCTAAGATAAGTCGTAAGGTCAGTATTGCCTCACGTGTTCCAACATTTCGACGGAATCCAAACTGATCCTCCCCGAGGTCCGCATCTACCAGTTTTTCCATTCGTCTGTAAAGAATTCGCGTTAGTATTATGCAGCTGTGACTTATTAAACTGATAGTTCGGTAATTTTCACATCTGTCAGCACCTGCTTTCTTTGGTATTGGAATTATTATATTCTTCTTGAAGTCTGAGGGTATTTGGCCTGTCTCATACATCTTGCTCACCAGCTGGTAGAGTTTTGTCATGACTGGCTCTCCCAAGGCCGTCAGTAGTTCTAATGGAATATACTACCAACTAAAATGTGTTCACTTCCTTCTGATACATAGTTAAAAGAATCATGAACATTAAATGAAAACAACACTATATCATTTAATGAATTAAGAAACAATAAGTGGGTATGTTGCATAAAAAGGCTTACATAATAATTTAATTTTGTTAGAATTACATAGGCCTACCTTAGTACTCATAGCCAAGAAATAGTATGTTTTTCACCTCAGTAGTGGTAGTGGTGGTGTTTAACGTCCCGTCGACAATGAGGTCATTAGAGACGGAGCAGAAGCTCGGGTTAGGGAAGGATTGGGAAGGAAATCGGCCGTGCCCTATTCAAAGGAACCATCCTGGCATTTGCCTGAAACAATTTAGGGAAATCACGGAAAACCTAAATCAGGATGGCCGGAGATGGGATTGAACCGTCGTCCTCCCGAATGCGAGTCCAGTGTGCTAACCACTGCGCCACCTCGCTCGGTCCTCAGTAGTGTGTATTGCAGTAGGCCTAGTAAAATATTATTTTATACAAGAACCCATTGAGATCCTATCTTGAAATTTTGCATGCATGTAGTCTGTTAGACTGAACAACACATATAACTTTTATAAAAAAAAATAAAAAATAAAAAAAAATCCGAGGGTATGTATTTTGGAAATTTCAAAAAATGTTTTTTTGAAATAGTTTAAAATTTTCAGATTTAGGTAACATAGTTATGTTACATATCAGATTGAAGGTAATTTTTAGAGGAAAACAATGGTGCAAGTCTGAGCTCTCTAGGTTGTATATTTCTTTAGCTACAGAAATTTAAAACAATCATCGATTGATCAAAAACAGAGGGTTTGCTTTTTTAGTTTTAAACCCTTGAAACTCGAAAACCAAAGGTCAGAAAAATTTTGAAATTTCAAATTTAAACTAGTGTTGGTTGGTACATTCCCTGAAAAAAAAAAAAAATCATCCAGATATGAGAGGTCATGGTTCAAATCATGTGTTACAATTGATTGATTTTGATTTGACATGGAATCACCCAAGAGGCAATGGAAAGGACTCATGACATATCCAGGAAGCATCAGTTTCTCCACTCCTATGTGCAAGGGTCATGCACTATCAATCTTTTGTGCATGAAGAAACTAAAGTTGAAAGATACAGTAATGCCACAAACTCAAAGTGTCCACATGACCAAAGCAATAATGCCACATTTACATCACTTCCTCATGGCACAAGTTTAAAATGTCCCAGAGCTATACTCATTAACATCATCTGACATATTTCACTGACTTACAGTAGGCTCTTTCGAGCACAACAATTTTAGTAATGCCTGAAATATGTTAATGACGTAAGCTGTGCGTCGCTCTGTGCCAACATCACTTAAAACTTAACTATGAAACTATGTCCTGCATACGAGAGACACAAAAAAAAAAAAAAAGACTTTGCAGTAGCCTAATGTTTATGTTTAATACTAAGGGCACGGTATAGTATATTTTTCTCCTTAGGGATCGCGTACTTAAAAATATAAATACATGGAACACATTGCACAAAATCAACACAGGCCAGCAGAGTTAGATTACCAGTCACCAATACTGATTGATTTTCATCCTTTTTTATTCATCGTACAGAAAATACTAGCGCTAATGAACAGCTCGTTAACATATTGTATATGGATTATAAAACGAGTTACAGGCGATTGAATCTCAAGGCTTTACGAATGACACTATTTTTTCTACGGCAATACATGTTCTTTCGCTCATACAACGCGTTAAACTGTTAATAAAGCAAGCGGAATGGATACATATAGTTATAACTTTTAAGTTCGGCGGAACCGGATCATGCATACGAGAAAAATTATTACACAAACGTTCACATGACTTCCTCTTCGGTACTCTTATCTGTAAACAGGTACATAAGAGGTCTTAATAAGAATTAAGTCAGATAACAGGTTCTACAACAGGTATGTGGTTACCAATTTCTTTCAAGACGTACTGTACTGTGGGCCTACTCTTTAATACATACAAATCTACAAAACCAGGGAGGGGGAAAAACAAACGACAGTGGCATATAGCCGCGTTTAAGAATCTTTGAAATTTTTCTTTAGCACTTCGTTTATAAATAATGATTGGTTACTTAACTTTTTGTGGTTTATACGTAAAAGAATGTTGACCTACTACGCGATAACCTTTTCCAGTCACCTTTATCTCTACGCGTGCTAAGTCTCTTTCTTAACTACTGATGTTTCAGACAGCCAAAACATTATTTCATTTTTATTTTGTATTAACAAAACTGCAACCATTTCTTCCACTATTATAGCTTTGCGCGGCTGATTTTTAACCTCAGTCGGTGTTTAAGCAACTCATTTTCTTCCGTCGTTGAGGCTGTAATATTCAACTGCAGCAGTCTAAATTCTGCTGTCACCTATCATGCGTTGCAGAGGGCAACGTGTTATTTAATCGCCAAATCCACCACATGGCAATACCCGATGTAGTAGTTGCAGTTTATTCATACATAGACAATTTACATTGCTTGGATTTCGTCAGAAAAAAAACATAGTATATAGAGATAAATTAAAACACATACACAAAAGGTTGTACGCTACACTACAACTACAAAAGTGCACGTTGCCCTACAGAATCTTACATTAAAAACTGTACATGCAACTTCAATTCATTACATGAAGGATGTTTTTCAGAGATTACTTAATTAAGATTTAATTAAAAACATATTTTAGTTGTAACACTTCTATTCAAAATACTGACTTGGATTGTAGCAAACATTTGACTGAAAATCCTAAATTGACTAAGTCATATAGCATCAAAATAGTACATTAATATAATTACTTGCTACTAAGTTGTTGAAGGTATTCGTTTACAATGTAGTAGCAGTAGGCCATTTAAGACTTGAATATTGCTGCCTTAAATGTAGATAATTTTTACATTTATTTTATATGCACTGGAAGTTTGTTATACAATTTTGTACTTTCAATATTTGTTTCTGTACAATAGTCTTATGCAATCTTTTTACATGGATATCATTGCACACTCTTGTTATTATATGAATGGTGATCAGAGTTGGTTTTGAAATTTTCAACACACTTTTTACATTAGTTACACTTTCTTGTTGGTAGAGGGATGGTAATGGCAGAATATTTAGCTGTTGAAATAGCTGCTTGGAGGGTTTTAGTCTTGGACTGTTAGTAATTATTCAAGCTACTTTTTTTTGTGTGAATATGGGTTTTAGATTTGTCATATTATGACCCCAGAAAGTGAGGCCATAGGTAATAGCTGTATGAATGTAAATAAAGTAGACAGTTCTCCTACAATGTTTACTATACACTTTGCTACTTACACATAGTGTAAAGCAAGCAGAACTTAACTTGCTAGTGGGATAGTGGATGTGAGCTTTTCAATATAAATTTTCATCTATGTGGAAACCTAAAAGTTTTGTGACAGCTATTCTCTTAACTTGTTTAGTTTGTTTTCTGAGGTCCAGGTCATTGTGTGACTTTGTTTTCCTATCATGAATGGAATTACTTTTTGAAATATTTTAAGTTAACGTGTTCGTTTCAAACCAATTTTGTAAATATGCCAAAAGTCTAGTTGCTGATGTTGGCAATACTTTGTTTACATAAGTTACATCAACATTTGTATCATCAGCAAACAGGATTATATGAGTACCACTGAATGGAATTTTTAAATCATTTACATAAATTAGAAATAAGTTAGGTCCTAGAACACTTCCATGTGGAACCCTAATTGGTACAATCTAAAAATCTGATTTGTAAGCAACAATTTGGTTTTTAATGTTAGCCGAGGTACTTTCTACGACATGTCTTCTATTATGGAGATATGACTGGAATTTGTTTTTTCCAACTCATCGTATACCACTAGTTTCTAATTTGTCTTGCAAGGTTTCATGTTGGACAGCATGAAATGCCTTCGATAAGTCCAAATTTCTTCTTCTTGTAGTGTTTTGTTTGTCTAGTCCCATTTTGATATTTCCAATGAATTGGGAAATAGATGATTCTGTAATCAATCCTTTGTGAAAAGGACAAGAGATCGATTTTTCTGTAGGAAATTTCTAAGTCTCTGTTTCATGAGTGTCTCTATTACTTTTAAAAATACAGATAATGAAGCTATTGGTCTATAATTTCCCTCTTCATATATACTGTCCTTTTTATACAACAGTTTTATGTTTGAAATTTTTAGTCTTTGAGAAAACACTCCTTCTGATAATTATAGATTTATGATGTGTGAGAGTGGTTCTGATATGACACTAGCATATCTTATTATGATTGAACTAGATACTTCTTCAGTCCCTGAAAATGTTTCATTCCTCACTGTTTTTATTATTATTAGAACTTCTGGTTTATTTATGGGGCATAGCAATATTGAACTGACACATTATTCTTTTGGAACAGAGGGTCCACTATTCCTAAGGGAATTTGTATTTAGATTGACAAGTAGTATGAAGTAGTCCTTTACGTAACTTGCAAGGATAAGATTTCTGAGTAACGCAACATGATCATTTTTTGAAACGATGTTTATTTCTTTATTTACTACATTCTGTATTGCTTTTTGTTTGTTTCCTGACCCTAACATTATTTTGTTGTTGTGCATTGATTTAGCTTTTTTTAATCTCCTCCCTATAAATGGTCTTGTATCTCTTAACATAAACTGCAAAGTGTTGATCTTTGTTGTATTTTTCAATTTGACTGAGATTATTTTAGAGTTTGACTGGGTACTCTGGTAGCAGATGATATCCAATGGCTGTTATCCCTTGATGTGACATTGATTTTTTAAGCTTTTTTGGAGTGTGAGTCATCAGTTGTTGCTTTTGAAAATACTTTTTACCAGGTTTCCTGTAGATGGTGGGCAGGGGAAAGTAAAAGGACTGGGTGTATTGGTGGAATAGAGGGCTGTGTAGTGCTGGAGGGAACGGAGAAGGGCCTAGATGGGTAGGGACAATGACTAACAAAGGTTGAGGCCAGGAGGGGTACACAGAATGTAGGATATATTGCAGGGGGAGTTCCTACTTGCACAATTCAGAAAAGCTGGTGTTGTTGGGAAGGATCCAGATGGCACAGGCTGTGAAGTACTCTTTGAAATGAAGAACGTCAGCATGCAAAGCAACAGGGTGGTCCAGTTGTTTCTTGGCCAGAGTCTGTTGGTGACCATTCATGCAGACTAATAGCTTGTTGGGTGTTTGGTCAGTTTTGGTGTGATCTCCCTATTTCATTTGTATATGTTCCTATCAAAAACTGCTTAGAACTCATCTCCCAGTTATTGTATAGTACAGTTGTTGGATTGTTTAAGCACACGTTAACACCATTGTGTTTTCTAGATGGTGGTCAGTATTTCAACTAGTTGGACAGAGTGGTGATGGGAAGTCTGTTAGCTCCACCTATAGGCAACCTTTTTATGGAGAAATTTGAAGACTTTGCTATGGACATGGCTGCAGATAAACCAGATTGCTTTTCTTTTTGTTGATGACACCTTTATCATCTGGCTTCATGGATGTGAAAAACTGGGAGAATTCTTAGAACACCTGAACGGTATTCATGACCAGCATAATTGAAGTTGAGATGAATGGTGCATTGCCCTTGATATTCTCATTTGCCAGATGGCCAATGGATGCCTCAGCTACAGTGTGTACAGGAAATCTACACATGCAGATCAGTATCTGCATGCCCTTAGCCACCACCATTGGCACAAAAATGCAGCATTCTCAACACCCTTATCCACTGTGCTGAAGTCATCTCACACTAGAATTAACCACCTCTGAAAATTCTTCCAGGAAAATGGCAACAATCAGCACCAGTAATGCCAGATATTTCTGGTGGGACACAAAGGCAGAACACTGCCAAAGAAGAGAACAAGGAACTTGCTTATTTGCCTTTCTGTGGTACAGTGTCAAGAAAGATTAGTCAGTTCCTGAAGAGACACATCTCATCAATGTTCAGGGCCCCAGGAAAAAAATATGACAGCTCATGAGGTCTGTGAAGAATGATTTGGGACTTAGAATGTCTGCAGTGTGCAAAATACCACACCAATGTGGCTGCTATTACATTGACCAAACAGCCCACACTGTGGAGCAATGCTGGACAGAACACAAGAGCAGATATCCTGAAAAATCGGCTATGGCAGAATATGGTTTTGGAAAAACAACAAAAAGTTCTATTTGATGAAACATCTCTCATTATGAAGATGAAGGGATTTTGGGATAGCATCATAAAAAGTAGTAGGAATATAAATATCGGAAAATGCCACCAACAAGGATGGTGGTTTGCAGATGAAGAGAGCACCAGTGACATCAGAAATCACAGCCACCAGTGCAGCTATATAAGAGCAATGCCACATCATTCACAGTAGTTACTTACCACTTGACAGTGGCCGAGGAGAGCTCAGTTGAGAGCTCATGAGATTTTAATCATCTGACACACACGGTAGCCCGAGAAGATTTTTTAATTCATATTACTCTGAGACCATGCATTAATACGAAGTTTTGTATGTCTCCAATGGGAGATCTATATAGGCATACCACAATTGTTTTGCATTATGATAATTCAGTGTCTGATATTTTAAAATACTTTATATTATTTAGTGTATTAAGTGGAACTAGATGTTTGTAAGGTCTTCATTTTTCAACAAAGATGCAGTTTCCATCAATGTGGATTTTTGTTCTCCAAGTGTAAGCTGCCAGTTCATAGTTGGTATTGCATTCTCTCTTAACCATGCTCATTCACAGTACTGAAGAATCATTGAATTATGGGTTGCTTGATTGAGCTCTTACCTTTGCTTTGCCTTCTGAGTCCTATTTCTTATGAAAGTCTTTGAGCACATGACTTATTTTACTGGGGTACAGAAATCTATCATTTTTCTGTTCTTATTTAAATTGTCACCTGCTTCATTAAAAATGAGTTTCCTTATTTTAATTTTATGTATTTATTTATAATTTATTTGATAAAAGTACACACATCTGGAAATAGTTTATTGCAAGTTTTAAAGACTAACCTATTCAGATGCATTCCACTTTTTGCTAGACACTTACTGATAACTAATTTATTAAGATGTAAAAATACTGCTCCTAAAGTATCACACTGTTCTTACACACAGTCATTTATCTTGTCTCTGTAGCTGTTACCCACTGATCTGTGCATAATTTCACTCATTACTATATCCTGGATAGACTTATTGGTGTTCTAATTACATTTCTTGTTTTGTTTGTGAGCTTACTTTCACTGCAGCTGCAATGACCATTCACCCCATATGCACAAAGAGATAAGTGCTCTGGTGCAAAGGCATTGCAAAAATTAGAAACATAGCAGTACCTCATAAACAACTTTAGAAATTATTTGACGTTTAGCTTCAAGAATTTAAAAATCCTGTTAGCAAGATGAAACACATCGTAGTTCATTGTAAAGATGCAGGACAAGTTGCAATATATTGTAACAGGACTCAATATTTAATGATATAGGTAACTACTTTCTATGAATGTAATCCAGTAAATATTAATCTACCAAATGGAAGATGAACAGTAGCTATTTTATGTGATTGAAGAAATAGCACCTTTTTCAAGTAGCAGTTTTCTTTATAATGCACTTAAATAAATTTAGCTGGCATATGCATGAATTGCATCAAGCAATACAGCCATATGAAACTTCCTGGCAGATTAAAACTGTGTGCCAGACCGAGACTCGAACTCGGGACCTTTGCCTTTCGCTGGCAAGTGCTCTATCATCTGAGCTACCCAAGCACGACTCATGCCCCTTCCTCACAGCCTTACTTCTGCCAGTACCTCATCTCCTACCTTCCAAACTTTACAGAACCTCTCCTGCGAACCTTGCAGAACCAGCACTCCTGAAAGAAAGGATATTGCAGAGATATGGCTTAGCCACAGCCTGGGGGTTCTTTCCAGAATGAAATTTTCACTCTGCGGTGGAGTGTGCACTGATATGAAACTTTCTGGCAGATTAAAACTGTGTGCCAGACCAAGACTCGAACTCAAGACCTTTGCCTTTCATGGGCAAGTGCTCTACCATCTGAGCTACCCAAGCACGACTCACGCCCCGTCCTCACAGCCTTACTTCTGCCAGTACCTCGTCCACAATATCCTTTCTCTCAGAAGTGCTAGTTCTGAAAGGTTCACAGGAGAGGTTCTGTAAAGTTTGGAAGATAGGAGACAAGGTACTGGCAGAAGTAAGGTTGTGAGGACGAGGCATGAGTCGTGCTTGGGTAGCTCAGATGGTAGAGCACTTGCCCACGAAAGCCATAGGTCCCGAGTTCGAGTCTTGGTCCGGCACACAGTTTTAATCTGCCAGGAAGTTTCATATCAGTGCACACTCCGCTGCCGAGTGAAAATCTCATTCTGAATATAGTCATAGGCTATTGTTAATACACTGTACATATTGAATGTATATTATTTGCTTGTTTTTCATTATTGTTTAGCTTTACTGATTTCTCATTCCTGAAGGTTCTCCTTTCAGTGTACTCTACAGATCACCATGAATTACTGAATAAATAAGTGGATTAGTTATTTGAGCTATTAATTTATCATTCAGCATTCTTCAGTACATTCATATTTCAAAAGGTTCTCTTTTTGTCTGTAATGTTTGTCAACCACAATTAACTTTCATGTAAGACTACACTACAGACAAATACTTCAAGAAAAGTCTTCTAAACACTTAAATTTGTTACATACTGCTTTGTACGTAAGACAAAAATAGCTAAAGAAAGTACATAGTTAATATTTAAGAATCTTCAGACCATCTTTTACTAAAAAAAGCTCCTGTGTATGTATGGGTTTCGCACTGAATGAAGACTCTTCAAGCCACTTCAGATGTAATGTGATCCTTTATTGGGAACATGACTGATTTTGCCTTGTTACAAATGCATTCTCAGGCAATGCGCTATTAATTAAAAGTTGTTTGTTTAGAACAGGATTTTATAGAAGGGGGGAAAAATTATAAAATTTTGTAAAAATATATGTTGAATGTTCATTAACTGAAAAATTATTAATTTTTTAAAAGGCACCCTTACTCACATGATTAGTCTAGGAGCTGTGATATCCCCTTAGTTTAGTTGCAGATCAAAAATGTTGATCCATTTTAGGCCATTGTAAACAGTCCTAGTAGGTGGGTGTCAAAATGAGATCATGGGATGATAAGATGTGGTGTAAAAGATAATTCCAGCCATTGAAATTTATATCTAAAGCATGTAAAAATACTTTTACAATGTTCACACTATGTAACATCTGCGGGTTCTACAGAAGTAAATAACAACAACCTAGAAAAAGTACTAATGCAGCTAAGAACCATTTAGCACTGAGCAAATGTGAAAATGGAAGATGTCTGTTATGCCATTGCTACGGTCTGGTAATTGGTGGTTTTGTACTATAAAATTGTAAAAAAAATGTTGCATTTTAATTAACAGTACATCAGCTGAAGATGCACCTGTGAATGTATAAATCCAGTAAGATTCCCAACAAAGGGTTACAGCAAAAGTGGCTTGAAAAGTCCTCATTCACTGTACTTAACTTGATACTAGACTAGCTAAGAAACCCAATGTTGCTTGGGTATTTTTTTATTCTAGTTTTCTGTTGCCCTATTGTCTCCTCCTTCCTCTCTTTGTCCACCTCTTCCTCCATTTATTTTTGCCCATCCCCTCCTTCTCTCTTTGTCCATCTCCTCCTCCTCCTCCCTCTACATGCCAATCTCCTCTTCCCTTCTGTCTCACTGTCCATTCCCCCCTCTCTCTGGCTTTTTTCCTCCCCTTCTCTGTATCCATCTCCTCCTTCCCCTTCTCTCTCTCTCCATCTTCTCATCTTCTTCTCTCTGTCCTCTCCCCCTCCCCCCTCCCCCTCTGCCCCATTGTCCCATTAGTGCCCTTACCTCCACATCATGATTCCTTAGTACTGTAAATGGTGGTTCCCCAAATGTTTCATCATTCATTTCATAGCCACTCTTTATTAGGGAGGCTTTCAGATGTAACAACAGGTTGACTATATACTTGGCTATCTGTGTGTTTCATTTGGTCACTTTTTGTGCTTTCTATGAGGTACAGTATTTTCTGAGCAGTACAGAGAAATTAAATCATTTTATACCATCCTATCACTGGCATAAATTGCAATGCCCGAAGGTGAGGTGATACATGATTTAAGAAAATGTATTTATAATTAGCTGAGACTGCCTTTAATTTCCATCAAATCTTCCTCATTTAGACTTTGAATATATACTGAGAGGTTCTTTTAGTAAGGCCACAGCTGTTTATTACTTCCATCCTTGTTCCACTGGACCAGAGCTTTGTTGGTGGACTCTTAAACCTAAAACATCAATGGCTGTGCGGAATTTAATCAAAAATATGAGCATGGAAGGTTTCTTGCTAGTTTACTCCGATTTTTAAATGCAACTATTCTAATCATTCTTTGTTTTCTCAAATACACTGAAATCAGATATATTAATTTAAGTGCATTGCTTCTGTTTTCATATCATTGGTAGAATTACAGGGTGTGGCAGCATTCATAGTGTAATTTGACTTGCATAGTACAATGACTTACTGCAGGAATGCGCGCCAATTCGTGCCGCATTTGTGTACTAATGAGCTGCTATATCGAGTGTGACTGATATGGAGCAGTGGAGTGCACACCATTGTGCCTTTGCTGTTGAAAGTTATTTCAAGAATATTGACTCTGTTATTGCTACCCAGCATCTATTTCGGTAACCTTTCAACTTGGGATGTCATGGGAAAGTTCCAGGTGGATGGACCATCGTGAGGTGGGTACATGCATTTCGAACAACAGATTCTGTTTGCAATGGCAAACTGGGGAGAAGTAAAAGAACTGTGTGGACAACAGAAGCCGTGGAAAATGTTCATGCTGCACTATTGCGAAACCCAAAAAGATCTGCTCGTCGTCATGTGCAAACTGTGCATATGTCCGATTGCTCATCCAGGAGAATATTGCACAAAGATCTCCATATAAGCTGCAGATTGTTCAGGAAATTAGGCCTCACGATTGGGTTTCATGTGAAACATTCTGCTTAACCATGTGTGATCTCCATCACCAAAATCCACAAATGTTGCACACCATCCTGATGTCAGATGAAGCTCATTTTGAGTTATGTAGGTCAGTGAATAAACGGAATATGTGTTATTGGAGTGATGTAAACCCTCATGAACTGCACATCAAGCCCTTGCATAGTTCTTGTGTCACAGTGTGGTATGGAGTTGCCTCCTTTGAGATTATTGGCCCTTACTTCTTTGAGGATGACAACAGTGTGGCTGTAACTGTCACCAGTGAATGCTACTTAAAGATGCTGCAAGACCTCGTTCTTCCCCAATTAGGTATGGTCGATGTGGATGTGGAACAATTATGGTTTCAACAAGATGGATTGACCTCGCATACAGCCAGAATTTGCATGGATTTCTTGTGACAGACATTTCCCAGTAGAGTAGTTTCCTGTTTTGGTGATATTTCCTGGCCACCTCGCTCACCTGACCTTTCATGTGCAGACTTTTTCCTTTGGGGCTACCTGAAGGCAAGAAGTGTTCCAAACACATTGTGCCACCATTCCTGAGTTGGAAGATCACATCAGAATTGCTGTTGGCAGTGTCCCAGGGAATACGTTACGCCGAGTTATGGAAATCTTCTAATGCCACCTATATGAGCGTGTTATGCAGAGGGGGCATCATTTGGCAGGAGTCATATTCAAAAAGTAACTAGTAACTCACATAGTGGACAATGACTTACACATTAGTAAATGGCATACCTTTAACTATTAATTGACATAAGAGGTAATAAATAAATTGCAGCTACTGACTGATGGTGTGTTTTGAATATCCCACTATGAACACTGCCACATGCTTTATTTGTCACAATGTAGCCTGCCAGAATTCAGTTATTACTCGTATTACATTAACAATTTGTTCCCAACCCTACTTTTTCTTTTTGTCTTATGATGCACAGACAGTACTCTCTAATCCATAAATGGGAGAATTAGAACAACTTGAATGTGATGGGAGAACTGAATCCACAATAACACTATATTATTAACTTGTTACATATATTTATCAAGAAAAATCTTAGTAGTACATAAAATTTTATTCTACTGATAGTTCTTGTACTTTTACAGGAGAAGTGGTTTCTCTGTATTCTTTACTTCCTGTCAACTGCTGGTCAAACATTCTGTCAAGATGATATCCACAAAGGCAGTAATCATTGGTGCGGGAGCCTCAGGAATCGCTGCAGCTTGTCGTCTCCTAGAGCGAGGAATGAATGATTTTGTGGTTCTGGAAGCAGAGGACCGCATTGGTGGACGGGTACACAGTGTAGATTTCTGTTAGTATAGAACATTGACTGAATATTTCTTATCATTGTTGAAAATGTGTTTTATATTACATAAATTATTATTTTGAAGAGATGTCAACTCATGAGTTCTGGGAGTCATAAAACAGGTAACTCTGTGCATGAACATGTATATGTTTCCTATAAATACCAATATCTGGTGTAGAATCAGAGCTGATTTATTTAAGAGTCAGAGAGAACATCTATCCATCCATCCATCCGTCATTCCACACATCCCATCCACCAAGGACAATGTTCATTCAGATATATGGGCAAGTCTTTCTTGTTATCCATTCAAATTCACCTGTTAGCCCTAACTGGTATGCATCCCACACACATCAGCAATATTCTAATATGGATCACATGAGTGTTTTATATGCCATCTCCTCTGAAGACAGATTGCATTTATCTTTCAGTGAACTGCAGTCTGCCACTTGCTTTACCTATGACTGAGACTGTATGATCGTTACATTTCGTATCCATACAAACTGTTGCACACAGACATTTGTATGAGTTGACTGACTCCAATTGTGACTCCTTGGTATTATAGTCATAGGATACTTTTTTTTTTCATTTTGTGAAGTGCACTGTTTTCGAATTCTCAACATTTAAAGAAATCTTTGCATCACTTAAATCTGATCAAGATCCTATTGAATATTTCTGAAACTTCTTTGAGACAGTGCTTTATTACATACAACTCCCACCTCTGCAAAAAGTCTGAGGTTACTATTAATATTGTCTACTAGGTCATTAATACACAACATGCACAGCAGTGGTCTCAACATACTTCCCTGGAGAAAACCCAAAGTTAATTCTGCATCTGTCGATGACTCTTCATTCAAAATAACATGCAGTGTCCTCCCTACCAAGAAATCCTCGATCCAGTTACAAATCTTTCTCTATACCACATATGATCATACTTTTCATAAGTGTAGATGTAGTACTGAGTCAAATGTTTTTCTGTAATTGAGGAATACTGCATCTACCTTGACCCATGGCTTTCAGTACGTCATGTGAGCAAAGTGTGAGTTGGGTTTCAAATGAATTATGCTTTCAGAATCTATGCTGTTAGGCATTGGGTAGGTCACTCTGTTCAAGATATCTCATTACATTTAAGCTCAGAATGTGTTCTAAGATACTACAATGAATCAGTGCCAAGGATACTGAACAGTAGTTATGTGGATCAGTTCTGCTATCCTTCTCTAGACAGATGTCAACTGTGCTTTCTACCACCCACTGGGGTTGGTTTTTGTTCAAGGGAGCTATGGTACATTGTAGCTAGAAGAGGAAATAACTCAGCTACATATTCAGTATGGAATCTGATTGGTGTTCTGTTGGGGTCTGAAGCTTTGTTCAGTTTTAATGATTTCAGGTGTTTCTCAACATCAGTGACACTAGTACCTATTTCACTCATCTCTTCAGTGCTGTTTATACCTTTCATTTGTTTGTAGTCTACAGTTTCATTGTAAAGCTTTCCAGTGTTGCCTCCAATTCATTGTTGTGTCATACATTCACAGACTCCTCTGAGAAATTTCTTCTATTGTAGCTTGTTGTAATTAGATGTAAGTACAACACAAGCAGTTGACTGAACAACTTCATTCCACACTAACATTAACAACTTGAACACAATACTTAAGTAACAGTCAGCAAGAACCAGTTATGTACACAAAGAACTGTAGCAATACACATAGAGCGTAGCTGAGCATAGCTTTGCTATCCTTAAATACACTGATTCCCATGGTGGGCTCTGATGCACACAGAAGTCTGAGATGCCCTCTGCAGATGATGTAGTACTGGTACGTGCAGCCTTTTGAAAGTATGTGCACGCATCACTGCATTCTTCCTCTCTAAGGGAGATCACTGATTCCTGAGATGTCCATGCTGTCCTCCTTGTTTGCTGAACTCTGGCTAAGGTGATGAGCTGCAATGGGAGTTTAGGGCCTGAAGTGCTTTGGGCATGGACACATTCTGCATCCACCTTCCCATGTCCAGCCATATGACAACACAGGTGATGCCTACGCTGTTTCCATGTCGACCTCAGGCCCTGGTAATGGTGCTTGTAGTGCTGATGATAGTGCTATCTTCGGTTGCTCAGGAAGAAAAATGGAATCCCTGACGATGGTGTCAGAAGCAATAGAGGAACTGCTGGTTTGACCACAGAGGACCAATGCCCTTGCCCGCATGGGAGTGGAGAAATGGCAGCATCAGGTGATGTGATGATGTGACAACCAATGTGGACGAGCTCAGAGGTGATGATGTGACATTAGTAGGCACCCGGCTGTCCATGAAGGTGCAGCTGATCATGGTGCCACAGGCACAGGCCATCCTCCATGTGGACGTCACAGAGATGCCATCCCTGGCATCAGGCAATGACAGCCGGAATCCATTTAGGGCTATGTTTAAAACATATGCCCAGACAGCCACACCCAGCTGGAAGAGGCAGGGCAGCTGCATGAGTTTATTTCCAGGTGGAGGATGCAGAAGGTGTAGCAGTGTCCTTGGCTGGAGCCCATAGATTAGCTCTGTTGGGCTCTTCTTCCCAAACGGCATTAAACCTTACGAGGAGGGAAACCTATCTAAAGTATTGTTAGATGATGAGTTGGAAACATACTTTTTCATCTGTTTTGAACATTAACAATAGGTGTAAATGTTCAAATGTAACCTTCAAGTTAGATTGTGGATGGAATGGCAGGGCATGGATGTGACGCATATAACAGAAATCGGAAAATGCTGTACACTTGTGATGAAAATTGTGGACCATTATTGGTCACTAACATTGTGGGCAAGCCTTCCAGTGAAAAATTTTGGACATGGCTGTGATGGTGGTAGTTGTGGATGTGGAAACACAATGAACAACGTATAAGAAATGAGAATATGCATCAGCAACCAACAGCCAAAAGCCTTGAGAAAAAGGCCACAGAAATCCATATGTATGTGGTCCCATGCATGTGATGACATTGACCAAGGAGACAATTATGCCTGGGGAGGTGCTTTGTGCATTGCACACTTTGAGCAGGAGGTTACAAGGTGCATAACATCACCTTCTGAGACGTGTCGAGGGTCCAAAGTTTTCATGCGTGATACATCCCAATGATCTGCATATAATAAACGAAGAACCTCTGAACAAAGCACTGAGGTGATCACTACCTGAGGGGCCACCTGATCCATGTCTAAAAGCAGAACACCATCCACAACAAAGAATCAATGTTCAAAGATGTAATAATTATGGAGATGGTCAGGTGCACAAGAAGTTGGTGAATCCAGCCAATTATTTTGCATGAATGTTATGATGTGCTGCAAAATGGTATCTGAAGCAATGGTCTTCATGATTCGTCAGCTAGTTACAGGAAAACCAACAACCGTCTGCTGTGTGGTGACATCAGTGTGGGAACAAAGCAATTTGATCAAATCCTGCATCTGGACCAGCATCTGGACAAAGCATCGGCATTTGTGAGGTGATTCGTAGGGCAGAAATGAATCTCATAGTTGTTACGTGAAAGAAAAAGAGCCCAATGTTGAAGGCAATGTGCTGCTTTATCTGGTAATGATGCAGAAGGACTGATAAGGAAACCAATGATTTGTGATCGGTGACAGGATGGAATTGGTACCATAGAGGAAAATGTGGAATTTCTGCACAACATATACAATGGCCAAAGCTTGCATTTCTATCAGAGAGTACCTAGTTTGAGTGGGAGTTGGCATTTTTGACGCACAAGCAAGAGGCTACTTGAAGCCATCAGGATACCTATGAAGCAGTACTTCCCCCAACCCGTACTGCAAAGTGTCCATCGCAAGGCACAAGTGGAGGTCTGGTTGGTACACCACTAAGTAGGGCACAGACTGCAACAGGGTCTTAAGGGTGGAAAATGCAGTTTCATAAGCTGCTGACTAGTGAAACTGAGTCACTTTACACGTAAAAACTACAAAATTGTCACTGCCCCAGCAGGTAGTAGGCGACTTGCCTAGAAAAACCTGAAGTTCTTTGATTGACATAGGCCATGGAAGTGACACAATAGCAGAAACATGGTGATGCAGGGGTTTGAGACCCTCATGAGAAACTTCAAACCCAAGATAAATGGTAGAACGTTGAAAAAAAAATTGACATTTTTCAAAATTACACTTGGAGGACAGGAAAAAAAAAGGGTATGGAGATTTTGTAAATGTTCCTCAGGGGAGGCACCAGAAACTACAATGTCATTCAAATAGTTTGCACAACTTTCCTTAGCTTAAGTGTAAGTTGCTCCAAAAAACAAAAAATAATGAAGCGCAGGTGACTCCAAAAGGCAACCACAAGTATCCATACAGTTCAAAAATGGTATTGACGATTAACGTATGTTGTGACTCTGTATCTAAAGGAAGTTGTAAATAGCCATCTGACAAGTTAGTTTTTGAGAAATGTTGACCATCTGATGAATTAGCAAACACTTTGTCTGGCTAAGGTATCAGATCTGTATCCACTATAGATGTGCATTCACATAAACTTTAAAATTCTGCAGAGGCATAACCAGTCCAACAGTTTCTTTACTATAACTAAGAGGGTAGATTTGATGCAATAGGTTGAATAATGCGGGAGTTTGTGAGGCGATCTAATTGATATTTGATTTGTTCCCTAATTGCCAATGGAATCAGACAGGCCCAGAAAAAATCAGGCTGAGCAGAAGATTTCATGGCAATGTGCACTTCAAAATTGTTGGCACACCTCAACCAGCAGAGAACAAAGAGGAAAAGTCATTACATAATTCATCTAACTGTGTATATGGCACTGGTTCAGACACTAAATTCACTTCACCTAGAATGGTAAAACCAAACAACTGCATAGCATCTAATCCAAAATGATTCTCCCTGTGTGCATTATCTACAATAAGAAATGAAAGTGACTGGACTACTGTTTCGTAGGTCATTGGGTCAGAGAATTGGTGGAATACTCTGTTTACTATAATTTACTAATTTTCGTGTTGCAGGAAGAAGCAGAGGGGAGCCCAAGTCCTTATAAGTTTGTGAGTTTGACAAGGTTACCCCAGCTCCTGTACCTATTTGCAAGTGCAGAACTTAATTAAAAACCATAACATCAGTGAAAAGCTTGTTTGGCATAACAGAAATAGCCGATGCAATGTTTACATCCATATCCGGATCAGCATCATTGTGTTGAATTTTTGCATTACAAACAAAAGCAATGTGACCTTTTTTGTTGTAATTATGATAGGTAGCTCAGCATTTTGAGTAGTCTGGATGCTCATGGCTAATGAAACAATAAGGGCAGCACTGAACATGGACGTGTACATTGCTGAAACTTCCTGGCAGATTAAAACTGTGTGCCCGACCGAGACTCGAACTCGGGACCTTTGCCTTTCGCGGGCAAGTGCTCTACCAACTGAGCTACCGAAGCACGACTCACGTCCGGTACTCACAGCTTTACTTCTGCCAGTATCCGTCTCCTACCTTCCAAACTTTACAGAAGCTCTTCTGCGAACCTTGCAGAACTAGCACTCCTGAAAGAAAGGATACTGCGGAGACTTGGCTTAGCCACAGCCTGGGGGATGTTTCCAGAATGAAATTTTCACTCTGCAGTGGAGTGTGCGCTGATATGAAACTTCCTGGCAGATTAAAACTGTGTGCCCGACCGAGACTCGAACTCGGGACCTTTGCCTTTCGCGGGCAAGTGCTCTACCAACTGAGCTACCGAAGCACGACTCACGTCCGGTACTCACAGCTTTACTTCTGCCAGTATCCGTCTCCTACCTTCCAAACTTTACAGAAGCTCTTCTGCGAACCTTGCAGAACTAGCACTCCTGAAAGAAAGGTTACTGCGGAGACTTGGCTTAGCCACAGCCTGGGGGATGTTCAGGAGTGCTAGTTCTGCAAGGTTCGCAGAAGAGCTTCTGTAAAGTTTGGAAGGTAGGAGACGGATACTGGCAGAAGTAAAGCTGTGAGTACCGGACGTGAGTCGTGCTTTGGTAGCTCAGTTGGTAGAGCACTTGCCCGCGAAAGGCAAAGGTTCCGAGTTCGAGACTCGGTCGGGCACACAGTTTTAATCTGCCAGGAAGTTTCATATCAGCGCACACTCCGCTGCAGAGTGAAAATTTCATTCTGGAAACATCCCCCAGGCTGTGGCTAAGCCAAGTCTCCGCAGTATCCTTTCTTTCAGGAGTGCTAGTTCTGCAAGGTTCGCAGAAGAGCTTCTGTAAAGTTTGGAAGGTAGGAGACGGATACTGGCAGAAGTAAAGCTGTGAGTACCGGACGTGAGTCGTGCTTCGGTAGCTCAGTTGGTAGAGCACTTGCCTGCGAAAGGCAAAGGTCCCGATTTCGAGTCTCGGTTGGGCACACAGTTTTAATCTGCCAGGAAGTTTCATATCAGCGCACACTCCGCTGCAGAGTGAAAATTTCATTCTGGAAACATCCCCCAGGCTGTGGCCAAGCCAAGTCTCCGCAGTATCCTTTCTTTCAGGAGTGCTAGTTCTGCAAGGTTCGCAGAAGAGCTTCTGTAAAGTTTGGAAGGTAGGAGACGGATACTGGCAGAAGTAAAGCTGTGAGTACCGGACGTGAGTCGTGCTTCGGTAGCTCAGTTGGTAGAGCACTTGCCCGCGAAAGGCAAAGGTCCCGAGTTCGAGTCTCGGTCGGGCACACAGTTTTAATCTGCCAGGAAGTTTCATATCAGCGCACACTCCGCTGCAGAGTGAAAATTTCATTCTGTGTACATTGCTCTTTACTGGTTGTTTACAGTGTCGGTGCGGCTGCTGCTGGGTGCAAGGCTGGCTGCCTTGATGCTGTAATCATGTCTTCCTGCTGTGAACTATCTGATGTTTGGTATGGAGGAGAGGGTTGGATTCCTGATACCTCTTGCCATGAGTCAATTTGCTTAGTTGCAGCTTGTGACTCGTTGAGTGGATGTGCGATGGTGAAAACCACAGAGAGGGATGGATTTTCACACTGGAGGGCATGCTCTCGCATCTCACTATCCAAAGCTAAACAAATGATAGCATCTCTCACCATCTGATCAGCTTACAGCTCTTTATGCACGGTGCACACAAAACGACAATGACAACTTAACCCATGGAGTTTATTCACCCATGCTCAATATGACTGATGTGTTTGCTTCCTATAGCAGTAAAACTCAATATGGAATGCAGTAACATGAGTGCATTTACAGTAATATTTTGAAAGTAGTTTACAGATTTGGTCAAATGTTAAAGAAGATGGATCCTGCTAAGGGGCAAGCAGACGTAGAATTTGATACATTCTTGGTGATATCGGTGCAAGGTACAAGGCATGACATAAAATAGCATAACTAATTGCAAAAGCTTGAAAGTGTTGTTACAAGCATTTCTCATGTGTGTCCCATCCCTCAATGGAATCATCATATGTAGAAAAGGCAGATGGATAAGCCTTGAGGGCAATGGAAGGCAAAATGAGAGGCAACACAAACTGAGGAGCATGCCGACTAGATAAAACAAAAGTCAATGATTGGAGTGCCTGAGTTTTATTGTCCAGCACCTGTGATTGGTGTTGCAACTCTTATACAGAAACTGAAGTTTCTCCTAAATGTGTGGCCATTATAATTGTTTCTTGGGCTGTATAAATGATTTCATACCTTAATAATATCCTAAATGTTTTCCTTGTTTACATCTGGCTGTTAAGTTCTGTTAAAACTCACTGAGAGTAATAAAGAACAAATGTTTTGAAAGTTTCCTACATTTCATCAGTTTGAACACTAATGATTGCACTGTTGAGCGTCTTATACACACCCAACACAATACATTTCATAACAGTTTTCTTGATAAGACACAATGCTCTTCCTCTATCCAGAATGTGCATTGCACTCATTATATGTGATGAGTGCATCATATGTGCCAGACCGGTACTTGGAACTGAGTCTTTCACTACTAACATTGTTTACAACATTGTTCATACAGATTACAAACAGTCGCAGACCTATTAGTGTTTTTGATGGTAGACGCAATGCTATGTTGGCTTCTAATAACATCTTCCCAATAATTTGCAACATATCCCACAAGGTAATTCTTTTGACAATCCAGTGACTGACATAGATATTGTAGCTTGATTCTTCTACAACTTGCAGTATACATTTACTGTTCATTTTCCTACAAATCTGTTCATTTATCGTGTTCTATAGGTCCCATGATTAAAGAAAACATTTAGGGAGGTGAACAAAATATGTTTGTAAGTAATATCTGTCATTCCTGTATTATGCCTAAATTCATATCTGCATGTCTGTACTCTTTATTCTCATACAACAACAGCAACATACATTATAAGTAGAGACTGAATTATGTGCATCATAAAAACCTTAAAATACACATGCATTTATGCAAGAAAAATGCTTAAAAATGCATGAAAAATGTTGAAATATGCAAGATCAAATAATAAAAAAAACATGGTAGTTACTGTGCACATTATATCTCAAAGTCAAATCTGTGCAAATCAGTTATGAGGAAAAGTGCTGGCCACGAGAAAAATAGGTATATTTAGAAGACTGATATCATTGTCTGAATACTTACTGATAGAGATTGGGAAGGGGGTCTTTCTGGGACTATTTTCTAAAAAGTTGCAAGATGGGGATGCATACCGTGTTTCAAGAATTGTTCCTTCTTTGCTGTGTATTGTAACAAGTAGATGCGATGCGAGTGAGTCACAGCAAAACAATCAATATGTAAAGGACCAAATTTGAGATATATCGCATGCAGAGGGGTATGAACAAAAACTGTAAAATTTTATATAAAAACAGCTTAAAATTATGATTTTTTTAACAGTATTAACTTTTAATTAATACTATTGGACCAAAGCATCATTTACAATTTATTTTATATTTTTCTACTATTGTAAATATAAATACCCAAGTACTGTTCCAACTGTTCAGTGTAAGATTGTGTCTTCGATTACTCAAAACATTTTAATGTGCAGAGAAGGACCGTTCTATGTCAACTGGAGTAACTGGGCAGTATTTCAATTTGGGTGCTATGTTGCCACCTATTGTGTCTGGTAAAAGTTCACCCATCCTATTAATAAAACTGTAGGGGGATTGCTTGTAATTTCACTTACGATTATTTGTGTGATGAGGCAGCCCTATAGTTGTGCCCATGCACTCTGCTCAGAGGAGGCCAAGGTGACTGAAGACAAATGAAACGCTGGTGTGAGGCAAACACATTTATTACAATGATTAAGATGCATAGAATTGAGCCTGATGTAGTCCATCACTGACTGTGGGACCATGGTTGACACCTTGAGGCGGAGCTGTGCACAATCCGGAGAGTGTACACTCCACAAGATGTCGCATAGCCATGTGCTCACGGGCAAGTCTTGGTGCAGCTGGCTTCCAGCACTATTTGTGTAGTGCGGTGTTTTTCACGGGCGAGGTGGAAGCAGCTGAAAAAACAGACGGGCTGGCTTCTGTGTGTGTCTGTGTGGGGAGTCCGTGATCGCTCACCCATGTGCTTCACAGCTAGGCAGGACAGTTCTTCGTGCAATGTGTCCAGCATGTTCCATTGCCTGGCTCACACTGTCTCTTGTTTTGTCTTCACATGTCCGGTGTGCACCGTGCCATTTCCAGGCTTTCGGCTAACAGTAAATCGGTGCGTGCACTGCGAATGCTGTGGTGGCTGTGATAGTAGTTCTAGCATTCACACGGCTGTGCAGCTGGCTGCTACACAGATCCCCCCTTGGAGAGCAGAGCTCAGGAACTGTGTGACAGCACAGCCATCACTCTACAGCTTCATCCTGTCGTAATTCGCATACTGTGTGGTGGCGTCAGCAGTAGTGCAATGGCTGCCATCTGGTAGAGCAGTGATTGGGAAGTGGCTGGTGACGTCAATGTGCGGTGCTAGCTGGCTCGTGGTGGCAAGTCCTCTCATGACGGTTAGTGGCGGCGACAGCAGGCAGTACTGCTGGGCACATGGGGAGTGTGTCCCCCATGCAGCGGCTATGACAAAAGCAGCAGGCGGCCCTGGCTCCGAACTGTCTGAAGCATTGCCCGGCGTAAGCACATGGCTCTGTGATGTTGCACGTAGTGTGTGAGTCTCGGAACTGCTATGGATGCATCCAGTGGCACGGGGGCAGCATCTGCAGCTTCATGGGGAAATGTTTAGGGTAACCGGCGCGAGAGTAGAACTTCTGTGACGCCCAGCATGATGGAGGCATCTCATCGTGGATGTGGTTCCAATCATGGGGACTGACATGGGGGAAACCTGCCTTGATGCCCAATGTGGTGCAGGCAACACAGTGCGGATATGGCCCCGAAGCACCAATGGATATACAATTGCTGACAAGGGCGACGGAGTCCAGGGCTCGACTGTTAATGCCTCTGTGGTGAGGTAGCCTCCCGGAGACAGGGTCTCACCGGCAGGTGGTGGCTGGCACACTGGGTTCCCCCCTGTTCGGTGTGTGGTGGCGTGGCGCAATTGTCACCCAGCACAGTGTTTGAAGTGGATGCACCAGCCAGAGTGCATGACTTCGCCCACTGGGGGCTGTGGTGGGGGTGCTTTGGGCCTCTGCACCAGCTGGCCTGACGGGGTGGGGTGAGGCGCACATGGCAGCGTGATGACAGTGGGCAGCAGGATGACAGCTGGTGGCATCTATGTGTTGTCGGTGGCGGGTATGGGAGCTGCCAGGCCAGCGATACAGGAAGCATCTTCCTCGGCGTCATAGAAATGTGCGGCGTCAGGAGTGGGGTTAAATGGAAGCTGGTTTGACATGATCAATGGTGACCTTCATTCGCTTGCTGTTGGCCTGGAGCTCCAGCGGGCTCTGTCGCCATGGGCGATGATGCGGTGCAACCCCAGTAAGCAGGCCAAAGTGGTGGCTGTGCGGCGTCGGTGTGCCACATGACGTGGCTGCAGCATTGCAGGTCGGTGTGCACAAACACTTTGCCTGTACCATGCCGTTTCGGTGCATGGAGTCGGAGGCCAGCCATGTATGCACATAAACATTCTATCAGTTGTGGGGAGGAATGGTTGTGCGGCAGTGGTGCTTCCTCCACGAAGTCCCCTGGAATAGCCAGCGACTTCCCATATACGAGGTCAGAGGATGAAGCGCTGATTTCCTCCTTGGGAGTATCTTGTAGGCAGAGCAGTACCAGGGGAAGTGCCTTTGTCCAAGTCGTGTCACAGCAAGTTAAGGCAGTTTCACCATCCTGTGGAGCCTCTCTACCATGCCATTGGACGCCTGGCACTTCACACTGTCAGGCGATTTGTGTGAAGAGCGCGCAGTCGAACTGGAGGCTGCAATCAGTGGTCACGTGACTGGGGCAGCTGAAGTGGAGCATCCATGTTTCAACGAAGGCAGTGGTGACTGTCTCAGCGGTGATGTCTGCAATCAGCGTCACTTCCGGTCAGTGTGTAAAACGGTCTACCATGGTCAGCAGGTAGTGCTTGCCATGGGACGAGGGAAGAGGACCCACGATGTCCACGTGAACGTGCACGAAGTGCCTTGTCGCATCGGGGAATGCACCGATGGGCATGTGGGTGTGTCTGCTGACCTTGGCATGCTGGCGTGCAATGCAGGCACATGCCCACTGACGGCAGTCTTTCCGCATCCCTGGCCAGACAAAACGTGCATCCACGAGTGATGTAGCACTGTTGACACTGGGGTGCAAGAGTCTGTGGGCACGGTCGAAGGTGCTGCAACGGAATTTCTCGGGGAGAAATGGCCACTGCGTGCCTGTCAAAGTGTTGCACCAGATCTTGCAATCAGTGCCAGGCACAGGCACCAGTTAGAGTTGTAGGCCACTGGAGGCAATGTGGCAGAGGCTATTTAGTTCATCACCCCTCTCCTGTACGTCGGCAGTGCCCTCAAAGTTAACAGGGGGAGAGATGATGGCACACGTGTGAAATAGGCAGTCAGCCATGATGTTGTGAATGCCAGAGATGTGGCAGATGTCTGTGGAGAACTGTTATATGTACTCCAGCTGCCGAAACTGGCATGGTAAACACTTATTGTGATTGTTCACGAATGCGTGTGTGATCGATTTATGGTCCGTAAATATAATAAAAGGACGAACTTCAACAGATGGGCGGAAGTGTATCACAGCCTCAAATATCGCTAGTAGCTCACAGTCATGAGTGCCCCAAAGGCAGATAGTGAAGGGTGATGAAAATTTAATAGTCATGGGTGACTGGAATTCGGCAGTAGGAAAAGGGAGAGAAGGAAACGTAGTAGGTGAATATGGATTGAGGCTAAGAAATGAAAGAGGAACCCGCCTGGTAGAATTTTGCACAGAGCGCAACTTAATCATAGCTAATACTTGGTTTAAGAATCATGAAAGAAGGTTGTATACATGGAAGAACCCTGGAGATACTAAAAGGTATCAGATAGACAGAGATTTAGGAACCAGTTTTTAAATTGTAAGACATTTCCAGGGGCAGATGTGGACTCTGACCACAATCTATTGGTTATGACCTGTAGATTAAAACTGAAGAAACTGCAAAAAGGAGGGAACCTAAGGAGATATGACCTGGATAAACTGAAAGAACCAGAGGTTGTACAGAGTTTCAGGGAGAGCGTAAGGGAACAATTGACAGGAATGGGGGAAAGAAATACAGTAGAAGAAGAATGGGTAGCTTTGAGGGGTGAAGTAGTGAAGGCAGCAGATAATCAAGTAGGTAAAAAGACGAGGGCTAGTAGAAATCCTTGGGTAACAGAAGAAATACTGAATTTAGTTGATGAAAGGAGAAAATATAAAAATGCAGTAAATGAAGCAGGCAAAAAGGAATACAAACGTCTCAAAAATGAGATCGACAGGAAGTGCAAAATGGCTAAGCAGGGATGGCTAGAGGACAAATGTAAGGATGTAGAGGCTTATCTCACTAGGGGTAAGATAGATACTGCCTACAGAAAAATTGAAGAGACCTTTGGAGATAAGAGAACCACTTCTATGAACATCAAGAGCTCAGATGGAAACCCAGTTCTAAGCAAAGAAGGGAAAGCAGAAAGGTGGAAGAAGTATATAGAGGGTCTATACAAGGGCGATGTACTTGAGGACAATATTATAGAAATGGAAGAGGATGTGGATGAAGATGAAATGGGAGATACGATACTGCGTGAAGAGTTCGACAGAGCACTGAAAGACCTGAGTCGTAACAAGGCCCCCAGAGTAGACAACATTCCATTGGAACTACTGATGGCCTTGGGAGAACCAGTGCTGACAAAACTCTACCATCTGGTGAACAAGATGTATGAGACAGGCGAAATACCCGCAGACTTCAAGAAGAATATAATAATTCCAATCCCAAAGTAAGCAGGTGTTGACAGATGTGAAAATTACCGAACAATCAGTTTAATAAGCCACAGCTGCAAAATACTAACACGAATTCTTTACAGACAAATTGAAAAACTAGTAGATGCTGACCTCGGGGAAGATCAGTTTGGATTCCGTAGAAATGTTGGAACACGTGAGGCAATACTGACCTTATGACTTATCTTAGAAGAAAGATTAAGGAAAGGCAAACCTACGTTTCTAGCATTTGTAGACTTAGGGAAAGCTTTTGACAATGTTTAGTGGAATACTCTCTTTCAAATTCTAAAGGTGGCAGGGGTAAAATACAGGGAGCGAAAGGCTATTTACAATTTGTACAGAAACCAGGTGGCAGTTATAAGAGTTGAGGGACATGAAAGGGAAGCAGTTGTTGGTAAGGGTGTAAGACAGGGTTGTAGTCTCTCCCCAATGTTATTCAATCTGTATATTGAGCAAGCAGTGAAGGACACAAAAGAAAAATTTGGGGTAGGTATTAAAATCCATGGAGAAGAAATAAAAACTTTGAGGTTCGCCGATGACATCGTAATTCTGTCAGAGACAGCAAAGGACTTGGAAGAGCAGTTGAATGGAATGGATAGTGTCTTGAAAGGAGGATATAAGATGAACATCAACAAAAGCAAAACGAGGATAATGGAATGTAGTCGAATTATGTCGGGTGCTGCTGAGGGAATTAGATAAGGAAATGAGACACTTATAGTAGTAAAGGAGTTTTGCTATATGGGGAGCAAAATAACTGATGATGGTCGAAGTTGAGAGGATATAAAATGTAGACTGGCAATGGGAAGGAAAGCGTTTCTGAAGAAGAGAAATTTGTTAACATCGAGTATAGATTTAAGTGAAACATGGACGATAAATAGTTTGGACAAGAAGAGAATAGAAGCTTTCGAAATGTGGTGCTACAGAAGAATGCTGAAGATTAGATGGGTAGATCACATAACTAATGAGGAAGTGTTGAATAGGATTGGGGAGAAGAGAAGTTTGTGGCACAACTTGACGAGAAGACGGGATCGGTTGGTAGGACATGTTCTGAGGCATCAAGGGATCACCAATTTAGTATTGGAGGGCAGTGTGGAGGGTAAAAATCGTAAAGGGAGACCAAGAGATGAATACACTAAGCAGATTCAGAAGGATGTAGGTTGCAGTAGGTACTGGGAGATGAAGAAGCTTGCACAGGATAGAGTAGCATGGAGAGCTGCAACAAACCAGTCTCAGGACTGAAGATCACAACAACAACAACTATGGGGAGCCATTTGGGGGCAAGGCGATGTGGGCGGTTTGAGATGGGTGGACCAGTTTGGGTTAATATGTGGCATGCTGTGGAACATTTGACTTCTTTTGGTGTGCCAGGAGGTTGAGTCAGTTTAGGAAATTGGTCTAGTATGTAGGTGTGGGGACTGGAGAACTGCACTGATTTCACATTGAAGAAGACAGTGTGTTCGTCGCTGTCCTGCTATCTTCAGCAAGGCATTCGCTGTGTCAGGTAGCAAATTGAAGTGCACCAGAAAGTCCATGCCCAGGATTGGCTTGTTGACATCCACCACAGTAAATGTCCACATGAGTATGTGATGCAGCCCAAGGTTCAATCCCCGGTAGTGCGTGCCATACGTTTTTATTGCGGAATTGTTAGCTGCAGCCAGTGACATTTTCTTAGCTGATCTTTTGTCCCTGAGTAGAGATCGCGATTACATAGACAGGTCGGAGCCTATGTCTACTAGGTAGCTGACACTGTCATCCCACTCTGCTATGTAGAGATGCCTTAATATGGCACCACAGCTGGATGCATCTAATTCCAGCTGCAATTGGCAGTTGGGTGCAAGCACGGCGGCCCGCAGTTTGTCGTGTCATTGCCAAAGTGGGCTTGGTACCAGCAGTAGCCATCGGGCATCAGCTTAGATGTCAGTGATGTACCGCCAGGCCAGCTACTGTGGTTTGGATAGCATCGTCCGAATACGGAACGGCTGTCACTGCACTTCCCTGTGCGCACTGGCGGTGAACACGCTAAGATCTGAAGATCACAACCTGCATGGTTAGTTATGCTGCCTGGGCAGCCAAGTCGCGAACTTCAGTGTGGAGCTTGGCATCCGCTGCAGTGTGGCTGGGGACAGCATTTTGACATGGGCCGAGCATTGGTGCCAGTTCTATGGCAACACAGGCTGCAGAGGCGGTGGTGTTTGGCGCCGTTATGAGCGCATTGAGGACTCTGTCGGCCAGGTTCGCTATGCTGTCCAACTCCATCTTGGGCTGGGCTGCAATCACTGCTTGTACATGTGTTGGTAGGCTGCACACCCAAATGTCATGTAATAGTTAATCGGGGACCATATTGGGCTGCTCCAGCCCCCAGAAATGGCACAGCAACTGCCAGGGCCTCTTGTCACTGCATTCTTGATATTAAAACAGCTGATGCACCCATTGTTCCTGCAATGTTGAAATACAGCAGATTAGTCCGTCCTTCAGCTGGTTATATGAGGACTATGTTGGTGGGATGGTGATAATGTTTCACACTTCAACAGTGCCATTCTGGTTGAGCTGACTTACAACATGGCCAAATTTTGCGAGCTCGCACGTCACGTTGTAGCTATAGAACAATGCCTCCACTTGGCTAAACCACAGGAATGGATCATGTGGCCACAATGGCGGTAGCAATTAACATGCGTCACGTGCTTGTAGTAGGGTTTGCCAGTTCGACAGTAGTGTGCTCGCGTGAATTTTCGAGGGCTAGCTCCTTGTGGGCTTTTCATGCTCGTAGCTCAGCCTCCAGAGCCTGGCTGCACCTTAGCAGGTCCTGGGCTGTCCTTCCCAGCTCCTCTGTGGTTGCCGTGTTACACAATAATAGACAAATTCATACAAAATTTTAACACAAAAATCAATGGTTAGTTCTCATTTATGCACGACTGTGGTTCACAAAAAGAAATCATCATTGCACGAGGTCATAAGTGTAGATAAGCAGTTTGTGGCATGGCAAATGTTAAAAAAGAAAAGTGTGTCACCACCTGTTGGCCTTTGGATCACGTCGGGGTCACCAGTTTAGCGGAATTGGTCATAAGTCCCCTTACAATTACTTGTGCGAAGAGCCAACCCTGTAGTCACGCCCCCGCACACTGCTCAGAGGAGGCCAAGGTGACTGAATACAAATGAAACACTGGTGTGAGGCAAACACATTTATTACAATGATTGAGATGCATACAATCAAGCCTGATATAGTCCGGAGCGTTTACACTTCACAAGAAGTCCTGTAGCCATGTGCCCATGGTCAAGTCTTGGTACGGCCAGCTCCCGGCACTATCCATGGAGTGTGGCACTTTTCGTGGGTGTGGCAGAAGCAGCTGCATAAACAGATGGGGTGGCTTCTCCATGTGTACGTGTTGGGAGTTCACTATCACTCGATGCACATGCTTCGTAGGTAGGCAAGTCAGCTCTTTGTGTGATGCATTCGGCGTGTTTTGATGCCTGGTTCGCAGTGTCCCTCACTTTTTCTTCACACGTCCTGTGCACGCCATGCCATTGCCGGGCTTTTGCCTAATGGTAAATCAGCATGCACATGCTGTGAATGCTGTGTCGGCCGCAATAGTAGTTCTAGCATTCACATCGCTGTATGGTGGGCCACTACAAGACTATCAATTTGCCACAAGCGTCCAAAGCCTGGGTTACTTTTTAAAATGTTTTCAAACATTTCTTTAAGGTTTCTTGAGAATATCTCTGGCAATGAGGGGTTCACTAGAATAACTTTATTCATTAACTGAACAGATCCATTCAGCACCAAACCTCGAGTTTCATGCTTCTTAATACTTGCAGGTATACGGTAAAAACAAGTGCTATCACAGCAATGTCTTCTTTAATACCAGAATCATTAAAAGCTTCCTTGCCCTGACAAACTTCCAAAGCCTCTGCACTATTGAAGTGCTAATGGCCACAAAATGTTCATTGTAAAACAACACAGCTTCCACCCACGTACCCCGAGTTACTAGTGGCTCAGGAGGTAAAGGCACAATTGGTAATTTTTCTTTGTAGGTCTTGATGCAAACAGGAACCTTTAGAAACACTTTCTTTGTGGATGAAATCAGTTTATTTACATTCAAAAACGTGGAACAAACTTTATTTTATTTTATTTACTCATCAAGTTCCATAGGACCAAATTGAGGAGCAAATCTCCAATGTCATGGAACATGTTAGTACATGAAATTACAACATAAATGTAATACAGATAAAAATATATGTTCATGAACCTTAAAAAATTCAGTCCATAAGTTTAAGTAAATGCTATCAGCAATACAATAAGAATCAGCTTAATTTTTCAAGGAACACCTTGACAGAATAGAAGGAGTGACTCATGAAGAAACTCTCCAATTTTGATTTGAAAGTGTGTGGATTATAGTATACTGCACACCTTTTTGCACAAGAGTTAAGGAAGTCCGATCCAAATGCAGGTTTGATTTGTGCCAAGTATTAACCGAATGAAAGCTGCTTATTCTTGGGAATAAACTAGTATTGGTAACAAGAAACGACAATAAGGAATATACGTATTGAGAGGCCAATGTCAAAATAACCAAACTCGTGAACAGAGGTCGACAAAAGGTTCATGAACTACACTAGTGGCCATTAAAATTGCTACACCACGAAGATGACATGCTACAGAGGCACCCCCCACTTGACAGTACCCCACACGATGTACTTCATGAGGAAAGCATGACACATGAATCAAATTGGGATAAAATAGTCAGAGGACTTTTCATGCATTGATCATATAGGGAGCAGCATCTGAAATAAACACAAACACCCTTTCATCTGCAGAAGATTCTGGAAATATTTTTCTAATACCCTCAGTCACAAATCTGGCAATTGTAGAATGATTTATTTTTCTAGTTCTTAGCAGGCCGCTAAATAGGAAGAAGAAGGTTTGTCTTTTAAAGCACCAACAATTAAATTTGCAATGTAACAGCCACAATTGCCTGTAGTTTCGTCAACTGAAATCCAGATATGCTGTCCTTGAGCTCATTGCGTATTTCTTCCAGAACATTCACGTAAATTATTGGTATGTAATTTTTTTGCAGTATTGATTCATCTGGCATATTTTGATTTAAGCAATATTTGTGCAGGAAGCCTTTGAGGGTATGGTTTGTAAGTTTGTGAAGAGGAATATTGCTTGCAACCGACTTTTTGGTTACCTTTGGACAAGTCACTGCTACTGCACCCTGTTGTTGTCAGAAGTTACTGTTGTGGTCCTTTCTTCTGCATCCCTATGATATGAAGACTTATCTTGTCATGCTGGTCTATTTGAAACTTTCTTCGCATGAAACATTTTTCTCACAAACCCGACAACATAAAACAATTCCGTCATATGTAAATGTTCCAGGATGGTCTGCTATCCACGAAATGATGTTTCTTTTTTCGGGTGGCGTGGTGTTCAACATGTTACACACTACACATAATAAAAATGCTCAACTGTGTACAAATAAATAGGAAGCTAAATTGAAACAATGTACACATGACTGAATGTACGTGTAATTGTTGCCAATGTGTGCAGTATGACAGCAGAGGGGATTAACCAGGGGTACGGGTGCAGGAACGTAGACTCTGTCTGCCTGTTCCTGTTTCTCTTCTGTAATGGTTTCGCTAGGCAGTGGCCTCTCAGTTAGCAATTACACACAGTTCTAGGTCATGGTCAATCCGTGAGACATCAAAACTAGCTCGAGCTACAGACCACCCATCTAAATTTTTCAAATATTGTAAACATAAGGTGAAAATATGCATTGTCACTAGTTTTTAGTTAAAATATGCAATAAACGGTGAAAAGGAGCCAAATGTGCAAATGCATATGCAACATTCAAATGCATATAATCCAGTCTCTAGCCATAAGAATAGAGGGTTGTATTCAATGAGAATTACCACTTGTTAATTTGTAATATGAAGGTTTGCATTCAGCACTCAACTAGTTTAGATCACTGGATGTAGATCTGTGATCAGAGTCTCCATATTGTTCTTCTGTTGATTTTTTTAAAATTTTATAACTGTTGTAGGCCTACTTTCATAAAGGTACAGCTGTTATCTATCCAAAGACTGGTGGGAACATCACGATGCTTCATTAGGTGTGACTCTGTTGAAGGTGGTATACCCATACTTTCCTCCATATTCTGATATTAGTAAATAAATAATACTAACAGTACTATTGAAATCTTGAACAGGTGTAGATAATTCAGTAATTTGTTGGACTGGCTAATGAGAAAAGGTTTTTAATTATATAATAATAATAATAATAATAATAATAATAATAATAATAATTGTTATTTAAAATTGAAACAAATGAGCCCTTGGTCACAATTTTTAGTGTTATTAACCAGGTTTCAACAAGAATTTAAACATTTAAAGTGGTCTGTAACATAATTACTAATTTATGGGAAAATAAATTTTTTATATGAAAGTGTAAGACTGACAAACATTACAAGACAGAGACAGTACTTACATGTCACTTATAAAAAAAGGCCAGAAGGGCCTTAGTCCCAATTTTTTTTTATAAAGAATGCATGAAGGCAAGCCACTATTTTTTAAAAAAAATTTGTGACTAAAGCCCTTCTGTCCTTTTATTTATTTTATAAGTGACATGTAAGTACTGTCTCTGTCTTATATTGTTGGTCAGTACTTACACTTTTATATAAAAAATTTCTTTTCCCATAAATTTGTAATTATGTTACAGACTACTTTAAACGTTTAAATTCCGATGAAGGCACTCTTACAAGTGTTGAAACCTGGATAATAAGACTAAAAATTGTGTCCGAGGGCTCATTTGTTTCAATTTTAATTTATAAACAGTCACTGAACCAAGCAGCCATGTTCAAAACCATGCAGTAATTGTTGTTATTAAAAGTAGGTGGAATTTTCCCCTTGATGTATTAATTTTATTTGTTTGCAACCAATTTCAACCTTCTAGGACATTCTCAAGTGCTTTTGTGGTTCTATGCAAAATGGAATACATTATATTACCTCTGTGAATACAAATCTAATGATGTGAATGAAGATGTATTTTAAATACATTTACCTGCAATAGAAAGCTTGGAAAAGGCCAGGTGGTATGAGAAGATTTCAGTTAGATTACATCATGGTCAGGCAGAGGTTCCAAAATCATATACTGGATTGTAAGGTGTACCCAGGAGCAGATAGAGACTCAGATCGCAATATAATAGTGATCAAGAGTAGGCTGAAGTTTAAGACATTAGTCAGGAAGAATCAATATGCAAAGAAGTGGAATACAGAAGTACTAAGGAATGACGAGATACGCTTGAAGTTCTCTAAGGCTATAGATACAGCCATAAGGAATAGCTCAGTATGCAGTACAGTTGAAGAGGAATGGACATCTCTAGAAAGGGCCATCACAGAAGTTGGGAAGGAAAACATAGGTAGAAAGAAGGTAACTTCAAAGAAACCATGGTAACAGAAGAATACTTCAGTTGATTGATGAAAGGAGGAAGTACAAAAATGTTCCGGGAAACTCCGGAATACAGAAATACACGTCATTGAGAAATGAAATAAATAGGAAGTGCAGGGAAGCTAAGATTAAATGGCTGCAGGAAAAATGTGAAGACATCAAAAAAGAAATGATTGTCAGAAGGACCAACTCGGCATACAGGAAAGTCAAAACAACTTTCGATGTCATTAAAAGCAAGGGTGATAACATTAAGAGTGCTACAGGAATTACACTGTTAAATGCAAAGGAGAGAGCGGATGGGTGGAAAGAATACATTGAAAGTCTCTATGAGGGGGAAGATTTCTCTGATGTGAC